>NC_034416.1:17332133-17428474 GCF_002078875.1 Numida meleagris
CGGACCGGAGCGGAGCGGACCGTTAGCTGCGGCCGCGGGGCGCCATGGCCCGGGAGTGCGCCGCCCGCAGCCTGGACGGCATCGACCTGGCGGCGCTGCGGGTAAGGGCGGCGGGGCGGGGCGGGGCGGCGTGAGGGGTGCTGGAGAAAATAGCGGGGAGGGGGGGGTTGCAGAGCTAAGAAGTCAGCCTGCGCCTACTTTACTCTGTTTTTTATCATTGTGATCGTGCGCTTCTCGTTGTCTTTTAATGTTGCCCCGAGTCTGGCCGCGTTGGCAGCCGCCCCGGCGGTGTGTGACGGCCCCGAACCGCTCTAGGCACCGGCGGGACAGCCCCGGCCCCGGGCGGGCAGCGCCGAGCGGGCACTGCCGGGGGAAGCGTTGGGCTGGGGCGAAACGCGGCCGGAGGGAGCACAGCGAGCTGCTGGCTAAAAATACCGGAGAAAGAGCGTTGGGAAAAGGCTTTGCACAAAATCACATGGTGGGGAGGGTGCTCCAGAGAGGAGCCAGAGAGAGAAAGGCAGCAGCGGGGTCGGGAGCGGCCGCGGGGTTGGCACAGAGCTGCTGGCTGGGAGCGGGGCTTTAGCCCGGCTCTGCTCGGAGCAGTGCGAGTCTCTGGGCTTAGCAGCTGCATCTGATCTCCTTCAGTAAATGATAAGAACCAGTGTAAGCTCGGAACGGCCTGCAGGCTTCGTGTGCAGCTCTGCACGAGGAGAAGCCTCCCCGAGGCTGCGTGCTGCGGGCCTGGCCCTCGGCAGAGGGGACGAAGGCGTGGTGAGGGGATCCGCTCAGCTCTGGGCTGTGCTCGGCACCCAGCGGGGCCGGGCCCACACGGCATCGAGCTGGGACGGCCGCTTCCCTTCCCCTCACCCTCGGATCCCAGGGCGGCACTTCTGGCCAGCTGTGGCCGGGCCGCTCTCCAGCACCGGCTAGCCCTGCCCCAGAGGGTGCTCGCGGGGCCTGCCCCTGTTCCTGGACCAAGGCGCTTTGAGCTGCAGTTGCGGATGCTGCAGGAGCATCGTGGTGCAGCCCTGCCCTGCCCTGTGGCAGTGGCAATTGCAGACTTTCCTAGTGTGGGTTCATCAGGGCAAGTGGGTGGTTAAAAAGCCCCCAGTCTCTGCATTGTGTGCCGAGGTGCCCAGTGCGGAAACGCGGGCCTCAGGCACCGGGCTCCTGTTACCTGCAGGGTAATGCATTTGGTCAGGCTTCTGCTGCACACGTGGGCTTTCATTCTGCCTTGCAGTGGAAGTGGATGTGGCTGTGGTGCCTCCATGGCAGCAGTTGTGCTGCTGCCTTTGGAGCACTCTGCAGAGGACTTGCAGGAAGGCAAGAAGCCCACCATATGGTGCTGTGCCTTACTGTAATTAACCTCAGAGTGATGAATGTCCAGGCCAAGGCGTTGGCATCTGTCAAAGTGAAGCTGGCGATGTGCAGGGGCTGGCTGGGGAAGGGTTAGGTGGACCATGGGTCCCAAATGCTATCTGGGAGGAAGCGCTGCAGCAGCGATGGTGCTGGCTCCCAGGTAATAAGGAAGCTGGATGGTTGTGGGGGCTCTGCCAGCAGAGGATGCTATGCTGATGGCCAAGCAAACAAGGGCATTCCAAGGACCGAAGTCAGAGCCCAAATTAATATCCTTTATGACTCTTAATGAGGCTCAGTTCACTCCTGTGTCCTGATTAAAAGGGAGATGGCCAAGTATTTTGGCTGCACTCAGAGCTGTGGACACTAGTGGCATTAGTGCTCCACTGGCCAGCGAGGATGGGAAGGATTTCAGCTATATTAAAGTTAATGCTAACATTTATTTAGGTAATTGTTTGGGTTTTTCCTGGAGTGTCTGAAACCTTCAGAAGTGAGCTATTAGGATGCTAAATCAGAATGAAATTGATTGGAGGGAGAGAGAGAAACTGATTTTGAGGCACATGAAATGATTGTATTTGCATAATAAACAAGCACGGAGGAGAAGAGTGAGGGCAGAGCAGTCGGTTAAGTGAGAGGGATGGTGACATCCTTTGGGTTGAAAAATGCACTTTAGCTTCTTCCAGGCTTTGTGCCCCATTGTGCACACATTGCAATTCAGCAGCACTGCTTTCTGCAGGACAGGGGTGGGAACGGTGAGCAGACTTCCCCAGGGAGCGGTGTGAGCAGCGGGATGTTGTGCACGGGGGTGTCGTGCACCAGGAGGCCCTGGTGCAAAAAAATGTTTTGTGAAGTTGACAGTCCAGGAAGCGTAAGATTAAAACTCATTTAACCTGAAGACAAAACCAAATGAACTCACAAATTCCCTGGGTTGTGGAAGTTGTGGAAGTCCCTGTCGTGTTGCCCTGGCAGTGGAAGCTGCTGCCATTTATCATGACAGTCGTGCCAGGGAGGGCAGATTCTGCTCAGAAAAACACCCACATATTTCCTCTGGGATATTCTGTAAGTAAAAATTTCCAGATGAGATATGAAGAAGGCAATATTTATATTAAAAGAATAACATGTAAGTGGAGTGGAGAAGTAGCTTGCTACCATTAAGAAAAAAAATGTTTTCCGTCTAGGGTTACAGAAATTGAAGTTTGGAGATAAAGGCTGTTTTTCTGTATCACATCCCTCAGCAGTACCGATAGGCATTGACTGACACGACAGATTGCTGAAGCAGATGTGGTAAAACTGACACATGGAACTAATAATATTTTATATACATCTCGCAATGAAATCATCCCAAGAAATGAGCAGGACTGATAAATGGCTCAGCCAGAAACCAGGAAACTGGTCTCTTGAGTTCTTAATGTTTTTATATAGATCTCAAGTGAGTTTTAACTGAAGGTACAGATTTCTTAATGTGCTCACTCATGCAAGAGCAAACATTTCCCTGCCTGTGCCTTGCAACGGGATGTTCCTCCTCCATCTGCAAGGCTGTGGGACCTTGTTACCACGGAGGTGCTGCACAAACTGGCGTTGGGGTAACTGATGCTAAACCAGCAGGACGTGCGCTGGCTCACATGGCACGCTGACCACTGGCACGTGGATCTTTCATGTAAACTAACAGCAATCTGGTTTGGGTTCAAAGCCAAGACTTCAATGCATTGCTCAAATTCACCTTGTTATGTTTGCAGAACAGCCAGCTGAGCATTCTCAGCCTGTGTGGTGTTCCTCTATTGTTTGGGATGCTCCATCTCCTTTCTGTCAGGCAATTAGGCCCAAGCTTTGTGTAGCACCTTTCTGTTTGTTATTGAGGTTCTTTCCTTTGTTGCCTTGTTGATGCCAAGTATTTCATAGCAGAGGACAGCAGCTCAGCCTCCAGACTAGCTTCATGTTTTAAAGCTTACTCTACTGCTAGACTGAAGCAACTGAGTGCTGGTATTCCTCACAGATCCCCATTTCTTTCTTCCATCTGCCATATCACTGTGCTTCGAACCTTCTGAGCTATCTCGAGCAGTTTGACTGGAAACTTTAATGGAAATATATTTCTTGAACTCTTATTTATTGTTTTTTTCCCCGTTTAGTATATAATGCACACCATTAAGAGACATGCCACAGACATTTTCATTTGATTGTGAACAGTTACGCTCCGTTACGATGTGTTTGCTTTGCTGCAAGTGACGTTCTTTTTTTCTGCTTTTTGCAGGACCCTGCGGGAATATTTGAACTGGTGCAGGTTGTTGGCAATGGGACGTATGGACAAGTCTATAAGGTTTGGGCCCTTCTTTATTTTATGATGGAGATCTCAATCAAGCCATGTTTCCTGAAGCAGAAATGAGCACCGCTGGGAACTGGACACCGTTGTCCCAGTAGCAGCCTGGTTTGTCTGGCTGTCTCTGTCAGCTGTGCCCTTCCTCCCCGCCTGCTTTCACGTCCTGCCGCAGGTCAGATGGCTGCTGGCTCTGCTGCTGCCTTCCCTCTGCCCTCCTTCATCTGTCCTGTGGTTATCTTCTTCTTCTTCAAAACTGTTTAACAGCCCCCTGGCACAACTGAAATCAGCGATGGCTGAACCTGGCCTGGGGTGTGTGAGAGCCCTGCACACGCTGATGCAGCGCTGCTCTTCAGCACAGAGTTGTGAAGGAAGCAGGCTGCCAGGTGTTTGCTTTCACTGTTACCTTTGTCACGGTGGTGTCAAAGCAGGCCTACCAGCCGAGAAACTGCAACAATTAAACCTGGTCTGCCACAATACGTTACGTGCACTGTGCATGCTTTGGGGTGTAAGAACTTGCCTAAGGAAGTGGTCTTTCCTTGTGAAGAACAATCTAAGGGATGAAGTAGGGCACTGGGTCTATGCCGCTCTGATTTGGAGAAACGAGACAGGAAGGAAGGAAAGGGCCATGCTGCTGGACCAGGGCAGGCAGAAGGGAAGAGCAGCAGCACCGGAGGAAGCTGTCTGGTGCTGTTCTCCCTCGAGTCCTGCTGCTCCAGACTGCTGTGCTGCAAGCCTTAGCACTGAGCACGCTGCTCCGGCTCCGGGCCCCCCACACGCTGCCACGCGTTGCATCTCAGAGTCCATCTCCTGGCTGTGATCTGCTGTGATCGCATTTTGGTTGCCACTGGAAACTATAGATACTTTCTCTAAGATTCTTGAAGGTCCTGTGCAGAAGCAGACCAGAGAAGTTTCTGCCTTCCCATATATGTTTTTATTTTGTTTTTCTGTCAGAAACAGAATCTTTCTCGTGTAACTGTTTGTCTGCACCATTTGTAAGATTATCATTCAGATACTGAATATTATGAAATTAAAGATAGAATCTCAGGGGATTTGTATAGTTTGTGTAAAGCCAGGAAACGTGGGGGTGCTGTGCTGGTGGAACCATTGACATCTTTACCTCTAAAAAGTCTGAAAGCTCCCAAGCGGCCTCTGCAAGAGGTCTTTCTTTCCATGCCTAGATTTATTTTATACTGGGAGAAAAGAAATTTCAATCTAGTCATCTTGTAAGGGAGTCAAGAGTGAATCAGCTGCTTAATCACAGCAGGAGCAGGAAGGAGCAGCACAGCTCGCTCCTCTGCTGCCAAAGAAAATGTTCTGCGCGACGGGATGGATCCCTTAGACATCAGCTGGAAAAACTAGTAAGGAATATTGACAACAAAGATTAAAAACCGTACCCAAAGGCTGCTCTCCACTGAACACGTGAGACCAAGGTCTGCTCGCTGTGGGGGAGGAGATTTGGGTCTGGGAATGTGGCAGCGCCATCAGCAGGTGCAGGAGCCGAGGCCCGGCCCGTAGCCCTGTGGATTCTGAAGGGATCATAAGAAGTTGGGCAGTGGCATTCTCTTTGCTTTTCACTGCTAGGACTGATGGAACATATTAGGGAATACTGTAATCATTTTGTAGTTTATCTAGTTAGGGTGTAGGCTTGAGATGATAAGTATTTAATTTATAAAGCAATCCTGGTTGTCCACGTAATCATAGTCACGTCATTAGTGCATGTTTTCATTTTTTGAAGGCATCAGATTCTTCCGTGCATTCAGAAATAGATACACGTAGTATCACACTTCATCAAAGTATATTTCAGGCTAAATAAAGTATGTTCAAGATTACTAAATTGTTTGCTTGGCTCTGAAGATGATTCATAAGGCTCTGTGTTTTAATAAATGCAGCTGCATAAAAA
Source organism: Numida meleagris (assembly GCF_002078875.1). NCBI lineage: Eukaryota > Metazoa > Chordata > Aves > Galliformes > Numididae > Numida > Numida meleagris. The sequence continues at coordinate 17,337,704 of NC_034416.1, forward strand.
TGAAAATAAAATTTAGAGGATTTATCGTTGGATTTAGAAAACAATGTTTAACAGATTTGTTGGAGGAGGATGTTGTTTGTAGTGAATTGTTCCAGACCAGTTCCAGTTCAGTGTCCTCTACATGAAATGAAAGGGTATAAATCGTGCCAGTGATAACGCTGGAGCTGTCTACAAATGTCATAAAGTCGGAATTTGCATATAATAATGCCTGAAAGCTAGAGGGTTTTTTGACAACTTATGCAGTAGTAGGGTGTAAACATGCCAGCACCGGCAACTTCAGCCTCTGGAAAAGTATGCGTTAGATATTAAAAATTCAGATAGTGCTTAGAAGTCATGAGACTTGGGCTTTGTTATCTCTTGACATGACAGATGAGTTTTTCAGCTAATTACTCGCTTCCAGGCACCAAAGTCTGAAGAACAGAGCTGTGCACGGAGCAGTTCTGGGTGAGACTGGGGAAGGGAAGGCGGTGGCTGTTTCGGTGAAGGCATTTGGGGCAGTTGGAGAAGTACGCATATTTGCTCTTTCATGCCCCTGCTTCCTGAGGCTTGATTTGCAGGTCAGCTGGCATCCAGGCCCTGCACCGTCTCCACTGATTGCAAAGAGAAGTTCCTGGGCTTCCCGTGCTCCGCCTGCAGCTCGGAGCCGTCCTCTGGGAGGAAGTGAGATTGCTGAAGGTGTCACCCGCAAACTCTGGGGTTTCGCTTCCCTTCTGAGCTGCAGTCCCCTTCCCTGTAACTGCTTCCCAAAGCAGCTGGGGGAAGCTGCAGGCAGGTGTCCTTTGGGGCGGCAGTAAAACTGTGGGAAGCAACATAGGAGATAATAGCATCTTTTTCATTTGCTAGTAGTTGCTGCGTTACGGTGACGCTGCGGTGTGCTGTTAGAGGTGGTACCTTTGCAAGCGCTGTGAAGTGTCTGTGGGTGAGCGGACTGGTGTGAGCATGCCCGTGGCTCTGTCTTGCAAGTGAGAGCTGGCAGTGTTCTCATCTGGATAATCCTTTGCCCACTCCCACTACCTCCGGGAGTTTAATTGTAGGGATGCTCTGTTGTTTTCCTTTCACAGTGGTACTTTACTGCTATGAGGAGCTGGATGGTGACTGTGTGTCAGCCTTGATGTAGAACAGTCTCAGCTGTTGTTCTGTCCTTGTGTGTTTAGCAGTTACTAACCTGTAATTTTGTGTGTGCGTATGAAATACTATTTTTCACAAAGATTTCAGCTCTGAGTTTCATAGTCATCATTGTGTGTGGCTTCCATAGGAGCCTGTTAATATGTTTTCTGTCTTTTAGTTTTCAGTGCTCTGCTCTAGTTGCAGGGTCAGTTTTTTGACAGGTGACTGCTGGGAGTGGGAGAGCTGGGCACCTAACATGCATGCATTGTTTGGGTCAGACACTGCTCTTGAGCATGTGGTCCAACTCTGGAAGAGAAGTTAGGGCTCTCAGATTATAGCTTCCGTATTGCTGTTTTTTTTCAGTCATCAAGATGTAGTTAACTAGATAAATTGCTCTTAGTCCTACTTGTTCAGCTGGACTCTGGCAGTCCTCAACCTTCTAAGAAAGCTTTCATGGGCTGAATGAGGTCAGCATCTGTGCACGCTGCTCATTTGCCGGTGTGGAGAGGCACCTGACTGGGGCTTCTGACTTCCCTTTATCATAACAAAGTGGATTGTCCCTCTTCTGGGGCCAGTGTCTCTGGGCAGCACGGGAAATGAGAGGCCGGTGGCTTTGGCATGATCCAGGGGCTGACTTTTTGGAGTACAGTTTTACAGACTGATGATAAACCATGACAGATCTGCAGCTGTTTGGCAGGTGGAATGGTTGTGTTTTTCACAGGGTCTGAGGGCACAGAGAGCTTGAGAGGAGTGCTGATTTGGGGCTGTGAAATTGAAAAGGAGGATGTGGATTCCCAGTAACGCAGCTGATGGAGACAAAGCAGTGCTCTTGCTGGGGATTAGCAAAGAGGAGAAGCAACAGAACTATCTCTGCACAGCCGATGTCTTTATTTCTATATAGTCAGATAAGATGCTGGATGTGTAAAAGAAGCAGGTCTGAGCAAGGAAGTGCCTTTTTTGTTTTTTAATACAGCTGCTTCTTGGCATTGGACCATACTTCAGTTGTCGACGTGAGCGATGAGTTACTCTGCTGTTGATGTGTGGAGGCAGGGGTGTTGTGAAGCACAAATATGACTTTTCAGTTTATCTTAATTTGAAAGTCTGCTGCGTTCTTCGTAATAATTTTCATTGAGTAGCTGGCTGAAGTAGTTGAGAGCCAGGGGAAGGCGAAAAACAGTGTGGTTTTTTTTCAGGAAGATTTGATACTCCATGGGAAGATCACAAGACCATGCTAAATTATGAGGTGTGAAAGTCTGTGGGCTGAATTCAAAATCGTAGTTGATGGCAGTTAAGGGAAGGCTCAAGTTAAGGAACGTTACCATTGTGCCCAGTGCGATCCAGAAGGTGAACACAAATAGGCTGAAAACTCCCAAGAGATTTCTTTGGGGCAGTCAGGAGCAGCCGCATGATGGATGCCTCTCAGGGCTGAAATGCAACTTCAGAGTCTCCAGACTGCTGCTGAGGGAGATCACAAACGTCATATCATCTCAGAGCATCTTGTTAGCATTTGTGGTCAGTTATGATTTTAAAGCCAATCTCAGCCTTCAAGGCACTGAGATTTTGGTCAGACAAGTGGTTGTTCTTTATAGAAATGACAGAATGCTGCTTCTGTTTCACATACGGTTGGTAGGAGTGCTTGTTTGTCTATTCATTTCCTATACTTGGGTTTTCAGTAGCGTTGATGATTATCTTGTCTACCTGAAAAATGAGTTAATGGTAGACAGGAGCATATAAGAAAGTGCTGCGACAACAGGTCGGTGTGTGTATCCTGGGCTCAGCAGTGCAGCAGACAGTGGAGATGAGCTGCTCATCCCGGCAGCAGGGGCTTCGTCCAGGAGTAAGCCTGAGCTTAATACGTGCTAGTGCCATTGTCATGAGACCTGGCGTGCTGTGGTGCTTTATGAACTGAAATTAGCACATCTCGGGGAATGTGGAATTTTTCTGAGTGTTCCTGGAGGGGTTGCCATCCCCCTTGAAAGTACTTGATGCTTGCCAGTGCTGGAATTTTTTGTCTTGGCCTTCTCATTAAACCATCTGAGAGGCTACTTAAGGGCATCAGTGCTCAAACTGTTTCTCATGAATGATTCCAGTGTGGCCAGTTCTTAAGGCCTCAGTGTCCATCATGAACAGTTTGGTGGTGGCCTTATTTCCTCAATCCTCATCTTCCTCAAGGCCCATGCTTGTGTAACAGTTCAGTAAGGTCTGCTTGTGCTTCCAGTCCTTGAGGGGGGACGTGCTGGGAGTTGAAGAGCAGCTGGAGCTTACCTAAAATTAATTTCTTTAAATCACCCTTGTGTTTCTTGGAAAGGAATTCTCTCCTTACTTGAAGCACTCTATGCTTATGTTCCTGATGGCTTTCTACACCTGTGTATAGGACTTATTAATCTCAATGGCTACGTCGTACCCAACATCAGTGTCGCCAGCTAGATAGTGTGTAAGTGACTCGAAGAATAAGCAAAAAAGTATTGAGATTGTCACATAGCTTGTGTATTCAGTTGTCAGAACCTGAGTCCAGAAGCAATTTTTTTCATAGCTTTTTTTTTTTTTTTAATCTTGGCATCTCTGCTTAATTGCATGGTAATGCTAAACAATATTCAGCATGGGAATTTAAAATAATGGATCATACATGTGGAATTAATTAGCAAGTCATGAAGTCCTGGTTCTAGTTAGTGAATATTTTAGAGGAATTCAATTAAGATTCTTAAGTGTAGGGCTAGTTTATCAAAAATAGAAGAGCAAGAATGTAAAAAAAAAAAGACCTCTCAGCTGTGGTGTGCTTCTAATACAATAAAGGCTCTTTGACTGAGCAGAGCAGTGTACAGTGATTAGATGTGCCATATCAGCCATTAGAGAATAGTGATGTCCTTGCAAATAATTTGTTGTCAGGCCTGCCACTTCCAGCTCCTCCACGTTTTTGACTTGAAAGTCCACATGGGAGAGCGCAGTGCATTTTTGTCATAAACTGGAGGCATTTTGAGCTCAGATGTTGGCACTGGGACATGCTATTTTGAAGCTAGGAGAATATCCTAAAAAAAAAAAAAAAAAAAAGCTCTGGTGATAATTTAAGCATGGTAGGAAACAAGTTCAGCCTCTTAATTTCCCCAGTCCTGCACGTTGCTGTGCTGTTAGTACCTCACTGGTGATAATGGTCTCAGTCCTTCTGACTGGAGGCATTCGAGGCCAGGTTGGATGGGGCCCTGGGCAGCCTGAGCTGGTGGACGTGCCCCATCCTGCAGCTGGAGTTGGAACTGGGTGGGCTTTAAGGACCCCTCCAACCCCAGTGATTATATGAGTGCTCAGCTGGTTTGTGCGCACCTGAAGGGATGGGTCAGTGACCAGTACTGTGCATGCAGAAGTTTTACTGTGTCTGAACTACTGTGAAATGTTTTATTGTTATCTCTTCCTTAAAAAGAATTGTCTGGATTAAGGGAAGATTTAGGATAAATAGGCCGTGTGCAGTCCAAAAAACCTCTGGGCATGTAATGAGCTATTGGCTGAATAATTGAAACAACATTTCTTGATTTTAAACAGCAGAAAGTCAATGTGTTGTTTTAGGTGTTAAGTCCTGCTTCAGGCTAGCTTTAGTAGCTGTATCTTTTTGAATGAATCTCAGGTCTTTAGAATGGATGTCAGGTTGCTCGAGCTGCAGAGCACACCTTGTGGTTCGTTCTGCCCTCTCTGGAATGCCTTCTCTGCACAGGAGCCCACATTCACACCCAGCTTGTCCTCGAGTAGAGCAGGCATACCATGAAATCGTGGAACTGCAGAATCATTAAGGCTGGAAAAGACCACTAAGATCATCTCATCCAACCCATCCCGCCGTGCCCTCTGGCCATGTCCCTCAGTGCCACATCTCCACGGCTCTTGAACACCTCCAGGGACGGTGCCTGCGCCACTCCCCAAGGCAGCCTGTGCCAGTGCATCACCACTTTCTGAAAAGAAATGTTTCCTAATATCCAACCTGAACCTCCCCTGGAGCAACTTAAGGCCATCACCTGTCCTACCACTGTTACATGGGAGCACAGGCCGACCCCCGCCTCGCCACAACCTCCTTCCAGGGAGCTGTGGAGAGCGACGAGGTCTCCCCTGAGTCTCCTCTGCTCCAGACTGACCCATCCCAGCTCCCTCAGCTGCTTCCCTGTAATGCTTGTGCTCCAGACCCCTCAGCTCCCTTGCCCGTCTCTGAACACACTCCAGGAGCACTTGTATTACCAGCTGCCTCCTTGTAACTGTGGAGATGTAATTTTGCCCTCTGATGGCCATCCAGCAGCAGATAGAAGCACTTGTGCCAGGAAGCTTTGCGGTCAATCCTTGCACTTGGGATGGGGCTGCAGCTGATTTGTGGCCGCAGCAATCCCTCTGTCGTGTGGCTTTTCTGGGGGGGTTCCCTGGGGTGCTGCATCTCCGGCAGCCGGCAGCAAGCAGCACTTGTCTTCCTGCTGGGTTCAGAGCCAGGTGGGGCCGTGCCTGGCCGCAGCACAGCTATTCAGACTGCAGCTGCCAGGGTGGACAGCAGCAAAACCTGGCCAGACAGACTGTAATCCTGCCCTTCGGAGGGGGGGTGAAGACAGGGGAGGGAAGGGGGGGCAGAAAGCCGGCTTTCATTGCCAGCTCAGTCACTGCTGAGGCAGTGGGCACAGGCGCAGGCTGGCCCCTTGTCCTGTTGTAATGCAAATTTCAGTAAGTGATTTTAAATTATAACGTCCATAAATGTGATGAAATCCTTCCCCTATCTGGCGTTCAGCTGCCTTCAGTCTGGTGGCCAGTGCAGACCTGCAAATATAGGTCTTAGGAGTAAAAGTTAAGAAGAAACTACTTTTCAGATGTTTGTAGTATGCTTTTTTTCTTTTATTTCTTTTATTTTTTAAAGCGTGTTGTGTTCTGATCCTACCCCTGTAACCCTGCCTGCATCATGAAATCCCTGACAGGTTTTGAGATTTGTTTTAGAAGCGCATTTTCAAAGGTCATTCCTGGCTCATCTCCTTTTTTCCCAACAAAGCACAAAGCCTTGCAAACTTCTGAAATCTCAGGGAGTGGATGATCCAGCAGACATTTTCCATAGCAAACTTAGTGACCTTCCCAGTCCCCTACACATGTGGTTGTGTTAGCTACTGTGTAGCTGGCCTGTGGTCTGTGCCTGTCCTGTTAGGAGCTCCCACAATGTAAGAAAAATACTTTTTCTTAGAGGCCAGAGAGAGGTTTGACATGGGCAGCCGCAGATCAGGGGATGGAGCTTTGCTTCTTGCCTCTGCCTGTCTTCTGCTATGTCAGGGCGGTGTTTTTGCAGGGGCACTACTGCCCTGATGGAAGGCCTGGCTTTAGAGGTGAGGATGAGCACAGATGAACTCTTCCTGTGCTTTACTTGTCCAGGCTTCCAGAGGATCAGCCGAGGCTCTGAGCTGCCTTGGAACTCTGGGTGCTCAAAAAGTCACCGGGACCAGTGCTCTCTGCCTGACTGCAGCTATTCCGATGGAGCAGTCCTTATTTTGTAGAGCGTCTCGTGATTCTGTTTGAAAGGAATTGGTGTACGTGCGGAGCTGGCTGGAGAATGGTTAGCAGCTGCTTAGCGAACACCACGCTGCTTGGAAACAGCTCCATCTGAGTCGGAACGCACCGTGTTCAGCAGGAGCATTGGTGGCAACATTTTAAGAGACTCGTTGGCTTTCATTTGGAGCCTTTGCTTCAGAAACGTCCAAACATTGCATTTTGTTTGCTTCCTTCATCTGAACATACATTTAATTTAGTGGGATGTTTAATATTTCATAGGTTGTCTTTAGTACTGCGTGCTCTAAAAGAAGGCACTGTCGTACTGGAGTAATTTGGCATTGCCATAATATGTATGTAAATATTAATGAACTCTTATATTTCTGAATTTCCATTTTATGAGGAATGTTTACAACCAAATGTGAGAACACTGGCAGCATGCAGACGTTTTGTTGAGTTTGCTGAATACTGAAATTGACTAAATCCCGGTTTCTGACTACTGTTACTTGCAACATTTGTCATCAGCAGTTTAGGTGCTGGGGTTTTTTTCTTCTATTTATTTCTTTTGTTACAAGGGAGAAATTTTTGAGGAAAAGGGCATAAGAGAAATGCACAGTTGTCTTTGGAAAATATTTATGTTACCGAACTTGAGGAACTTCCTAACTTTCTTGTCTATACTACATTTTGGCATGGATTTTTTCCTGGTATTTAAAAATAATGGCAAAAAAGTAACCAATTTACTGATTATTTCTGCTATGGTAGATTTGTCTACTCCTGTTTTATTCTTTACTTAAAACATGTGAACAATTATACTAAAATATGCAACAAAAACAGTATAAAATAAATATGCCTGTGGTTTAGGTAATGGACTCTGTAATGCATTATTTACACAGATTGTCCGTGATGTTGTCTTGTAACATGGAAAAAGAGAAGAACCAGGAGAAAAATTCCGTGCTTTAATATTTGCTTTTTCCAGTCTAACATGAAATATTTATTGTAAGAGGCTTCTTTACGAATGCTCCGCACTCAGAAGCCAAACAACATCAGCAGATGTCTGATTCCCTTCTATCAATATCAGAGGGCAGGTATTGTGGACTGAGGTGTCCCACCGCTGAGGTGAAGGGTTCCCTTCCTGCATGCACTGCTGGCAGCGGGAGCGGGGCCTGGCTGTGCTTTCTGCCCTGCAGAAGAGGACAAGCAACGCTGATACATGAGATGGTGCACCGGGCCGTTCCCCCCATGCAATGAGGGGTGATTTGTTTCCAGAGCCGTGGGATATGTTTTACCAGCTCTTCTGGTGGAAGGCTGCCAGCTTGCTCTGTGATGGCAGGAGCATGACACTGGGTGCCTGGTGTGCTCCCAGCAGCTGTGAGTCCTGGGAAGCTTGGGCATGGCAGAGCGTGCCAGAGTGGGTTACATGTGGGCAGCGCTGGGCTTGCTCTGCCTGAGTAGGCCTGACGTTCCCCTGATGCGCTGAGCTCCCGGCTCACGTGGTGATGAGGAGGTGTGCACGTGCACAGGACGCAGCAGATTTCTGGCTGCCCAGCTGGGACGGTTTCCTTGGCCAAAATAGATTGGGTCTGGAGAAACCAAACATCTTGTAGCCTACTGTCTGTAAGTATGTCTGAGCACAGGGAAAGGATGAAGGAATGAAGAGAAGCACTGGCTTTCCTCTCTCTTGGTCACTTGAAAGACTTCAGTCGGGAATGTTTGGAATAAAGGAAGTTGCAAAAACAAAAGCTGGAAACTCAGGTCTCTGATCCTGCATGCCGGAGAATAAAGGTTGGAGAGAGAGGATTTAGGATTCACCCTTCCCTCTCTTCCTTTCTTTGCCTCACATCAGTTTTTAGGTACCTACCTTGTAAAAGATTGCATGATCTGTGTCCATGGCTTGCATGTTGACGTTAGTATTTTCCTGTTGTACAGGAAGCTGCACATACAGATGTGCATGTGTGGTCAGCTGGGGACTGGGCTTTTAGATGTGCTTACAAAACACCTGATATGTTCATTAGGCTGCTCAGAGGCACAACAAATCCCTGGTTAACTCTTCTAATGTCATTTGGCTTCTTCCAAATTCACAGATCTCTGACCAGGAAAGAAAGTCTGTCACTCTGTCAGCCCAGGGCAATGCCTGGAGCCTGTGTGGCGCTGATCCTGCCTGCCGCACGGATGGGCACTGAGTGTCACAGAGAGTAGATGAAAGGCAGCTTGGCTGTCTGAGCTTCTGGGGTTGCTATATTGTTTACTGCGCAGAGTTCTGGCAGGCCTCTCCTTTTTGATGTTATTAGTAGAGGATGCTTTTATATTGTAGAGCTGGGCTCCTGGTGCAGCTCTGACAGGCATGGCAGAGGCAGCACTGGGCTGTTCCTGGCTCCGGGCTGGGGCCGGACTGGGATGGTCGACCTGGAGGAGACTGGGACGGAGCTGTTGCCGTGTGATGGAGATGTCACTGTGCAAAACGAGCTGTGATTATTGACAAGGCACGTGGGCAGTAGAATCCCACTGTGTGTAAACGCTGCTGGAACTTCCAGAGGGGTTGTTCTCTCTGATTACTGGTATATGTATGCCAGTGGTGGGTTTTCTTTCCTTTCTGGCTTCCTTTGCTGCCAAGTAAGTAATGGCATTATACAGTGCCCTCTTATCTAAACTGTTCACTTTCTGTAGTCATTGTGCATTATCGAAAGTCCCCAGAGATTGCGTGAAGCATTTTCATTTCCAGGGACCTCTTTATAGAACAGGGAACGTGGTCAGCAAGAGAAATGGAGAAGCTGCTGCTTCTGCACTTTTCCCCCCCCCCGGGGCAGGCTGCTGACTGTGCTCTTCTCTAGGTGTTCCTAGGGTTGGCTGGGATCTGATAAGCTGTATCTGGCTGGTGGCCTGGCTGCAGACGCCTGCGCATCATCACCCACTGAAGGAAGCATCGTTGGCAAGCAGGATATGAAGTACACGAGATGACGTGGAGCACTTTGCCTCTGGATTTTTTATTTTTTCCCCATTATTCTGTTTACTGTATCTGTGTTTACCATCAGTGTAGCCATTCATTTCTGCAGACGTGCTTCTGAGGCTCGGCGTTTCTAAACCAATTGCTCTGAGCTGGTTTGCACGAGCACTGCTGCTGCTTTTACATAACTGGGTGTGTGCGTGGAGCTGGTGGTGAAGCAGAACAACAGCACTGTGGTTTGGCACAAAATAGCTTCTTACATTATTATTCTTGACTTTATTGGCAAAAACAGTAGGAAGCATTAGCAGGTAGAAGGTTGTTGCCTCGCCACAGAAACGTGTCCTTTTGTATGGCTGCTGCAAGGGCAAAACCACCAGCTGCACCCACCCCCAGCTCTGGCCCAGGTTTGCTGGCCTGGTTAGTGAGGATGACTTTGCACTATTCTGGCTTTTCATCAGTGTTAATTGCTGAAACAACAAGAACAACAAAAAACCTCAAACCTAGTAAGGGAAAATTCAGAACCACAGAATCACAGGGGTTGGGAGGGACCTCAAGAGATCATCGAGTCCAACCCCCCTGCTAAAGCAGGTTCCCTACAATAGATCGCATGGGTAAAAGAGCTCAGCATGAATCTCTCTCTTCGTTTCTTCATTTGTTAAAGTCACTGTGAAACTGCAGGGCCAGAGTTATGCAGAGCACTTTGGAAAACGATGTCCGGTGTGGCTGGATCAGCGAAAAGGAAGTGACAAACCAAATGACGCAAGCCAGTGAGCATGTCCATGCTTAACAAAACTGAGCTGGGAATACATTTCTAATTTAACTGGGTTAACCATGTGTGTGAGCCAAGTCTTTAAAAATAATTATTTGCAACTTTGTTTTTTTTCCAATCCTTTTTCCGGTGGTGTCATTTGTTTTATTTCTTCCAAGTGGATGTAAAATGCTAACAGTGACAGGAGGTTGCTCGCCTTGCACTCATCAGGCAGATAAGTGGCAAATAAGAATCGGTGCTGGTGAGCCATATCCTAGAGGTGGCTCGTTGCCTAATTTCAGAACCCCTTCCCTGTAGGTATTGGGGTTTCTTTAATGCTTCTATTATGGAATACAGGGTTTTTTTTTTTGCGCAAACAGATGTCAAAAATACATTTATTCTGTAACCTTCAGTGGTGCAAATGTGAAAGCACTTTTATAGTGTTGATGCTGGGACTAAGGGTGTGAAGCCTGCAAGTGCTGATGATATATCAGTTTTTACATTAAGGGAAATCCTGAAATTTATACTTTTTTTGGGGGGCGAGGTAGGGAAGAAACTGTAAAGCTAACAAAATGCAGCTGCTTGGAATTTTGTCCTTCCTTACCCTGTTCTCCACCCCTGACCTCGGCAGTCCAGTTCCTTTGCTTTCCTTCATGGTCTGTACTAGTCCATGGGCACAGCCTGGCACTGCTGCAGCTGCTGTCTGCGCGTGTGCCTGCCATGCTTCAGGCAGGGCGGGCCGGGCTGGCTGCAGGCGGCCAGCAGGCAGTGTGGGGCAGGAGCCGTTGCTGCCACGCTGCAGCCCTCCTCTTTGGAGGGTGGGAGGCTCGCCTGCAGTTCTCACAGAGCGTATCGGATTTTGCTCGTCTTTGTGGCTTCTGTCTGTCAGTTGGGGTTGAAATGTGTTGACGGGTTAAAGCACGGGTGGATGCGAGGGCAGCACAATCCTCTAAGCCTTGTTTTCTCGGGAGAGCAAGAAACTTGGCTAAGTATCTGGCTTTGATACAGGAGGAAAGATTGCAGCTCTCTGTAATTCCATATCCCTCTCTGCCCCCAAAGGTTCAGAAACTAGAAGGCAATAGAAAACACTCAGGAAGTAGATATGCTCATGCGTTGTTTTTGTATGCTCTTTATTTTTTTCCAAGACATTTTTGTTGTTCATGGAAACCTAGTACTTGTGATATTTAAATACGTGCAGTGTCTGTTCTGTAGAGTTTTAGCTGGCCCTGCACAATTTTTCTTCTGTGCTTACTACTGAATGTATCCTAAGGAGCAACACGCTGTTGGTGGTGCATTTTCGCATCTGGATGTGGATGACAGAACACGCAAGGAAGCTGCAAAAGGAAATTACTTTGAAACTGGTGGATGGTTAAACTTTTCGAGTCAAATCTAATGTGAATACAATTAGAGGAAGGTGTTTAGGCGGGAGTGCCACTTCTGGAAGTTTATATTCTACACATAAGCCAGGTTACAGGCACACTGACTGCTACTGATAGAGGCATTTCTCCACCCAGTTGCCTGCATTCACTGGATGCCTTGTGGAATCCTTAGGTTGTTTTGCTCTTCTGTTTTGTTTTTTTTTTTCTTTCTTGACAACTGCTTTGTGATGAGCTGCAGCTGTCTGGACAGGCTATTGCCATTGGAATCTACAGACGAGTAGATAGTATTCAGAGCTGAGAAAATGAGAACTGGGTTTAGAACTGAGTCACAAGAAGGGTTGTGGTGCAGCTTCACTGACACTTGTAGCTTCATGGACTGAGCCTATGGATTTCAGTCACACAGTTTGGAAAATGTGGGTCTGTGTATGTGTGCACACATTTGTCAGAAGTCATGAGTGAGGGGAAAAGAATCCAGTCAAATCATAGAATCATTGAATGGTTTGGGTTGGAAGGGACCCTTACGATCACCTAGTTCCAGCTGCCCTGGTATGGGCAGGGACACCTCCCTCTAGAGCAGGTTGCTCCCAGCCCCATCCAGCCTGGCCTTGAATGCCTCTGTGGAGGGGGCATCCACAACCCCTCTGGGCAACCTGTTCCAGTGTCTCACCACCCTCACAGTAAAGAATTCCTAATATCTAGTCTAAATGTACTCTCTTCCAGTTTAAAACCATTTCCCCTCATCCTGTCGCTACCTGCGCTTATGTATAGGTCAGTGAACGTGTGCCTCTCTGCAGTCAGTCAGGATAGCAAGTGCTTTCTGTTTCCGTCTGCCTTACATCCACGGCCATATGAGGAGACTAATTTCCAAAGGGCAGCAGCTTTGGGGTGTAAAACTTGGCACAAAGTGGGATTCACGTAGAGAAATTTGGCTTTCATAGGGTAAATCAAGGTGCAATGAATCCAGCATTGAACTTTCTGTTGGCTTCAGCGGAGGCAGCAGTGCACGCGGGAGTGCAGGCCTTGGGCCTGGGCCTTGCAGCATGGGGCAGGCCATGCCTGCTGGGACCGCCCGCTGTGCAGCCAGGGCTTCCCTGCCCTAAGCACGGCTGGCGGATCCTTTGCACAGGGCGAGGCTCAGATCACAGCTCAGAGATCTGGTAAAGCTCTCTGGCGGTTGGTACAGGAAACTCTCAATCCCTTTTGCAACCAGTTCGTCCTACAGTTAGCTGCTGCTTTTGTTTTGTACGTACTGGTAATTACCAGTCTGCGTTGCTTAACGTTCTGTGGCTCTTTGGCTGTAACGTGTTTAGCTATTTTTGTGAAGTTATTCTGCGGGGTTGGTTCTGTGTTTGCTTTTTTTTCTGCTCAAGCATTCACTGTTCTTTTCTCTGTCCGCTGTGATTGACTTTGATCCCTACAGAAAATTGGAAGGCCCAGCATTGGAAAGTAACAGCTCGTAGCTGTAGAGGAACTGTTGCTGCACATCTGACCTACAGCTTGCCTGAGAGGAGAGCCTTTGCCAGGCAGAGGCTTCTCCTGTGTGAAGCTAATTAGGTCAGTTTAGAAAAAATAACACCAGGACTCTTCTCAAATTCGGATTTTTCTTTAGGAAAGTGAACTTGGAAGCACTGTTCCTTCTTAGTTTAATTAGAAAAGCAAAGTATATTTTGCTTTTAAGAATAATTAGAAAGGTAGGTTTCATTCTGGAGACTGATTTGATACTGAAAGTCTCCAAACTTTTAACTCATCTCCCCTTGAGTATTGTGGACCATCTGGCCAATAGGATTTTGGAAGGAACAGAACCGACTGCCTGAAAGATCAGTGCCTTGCAGTTCATCTCCTGCAGCACTCATTCAGAAATCTAACAGCTGATGTGTTTTCTCACAGACTAATTGTGCTCATTTAGTGCCTTTTTAGTGGAGATGGTGCATGAAATAGAACCGAATGAGAAGACACCAAGAGTAGACCTTCTTTTTTAATTTCCATGCATTTGAAAAATACACCCTTTCCCTAGGCAGATCTTAGACCTTCTGAGCTCAACAGTGGCGCTCCATGCAGTATTTTGCTTTCAAGATTCACCTTCAATAAAGGAACTGTAGGACATAATTTGTCCTACTGGACAAAAGGCTCAGAGTCTGTGAGAACCCTGTGTAATTGGTCTGACTGTCCTGTGCAGAATGCGCAAACGTCAGTAAAGACACACATACTGTAACCCGTGTAAGAAAAGTACCAGCAGAACAGGAGTGCAAAAGTGAATGTCCTTTAAATTTGTTACAGCTCTCATGCTGTAGGCTGGAGCCCTCTAACCTGTGCTCCCCTCCTTAGTGTCTTTACAAACAAACAAAAACCTGCAACAGTTTTAACTCGCCCAGAACCTTATCAATGCGGTACACTATACCGAACATAAAATTCAACTAAGTTACTCTTAGTGTTCACTGGAGTGCTGAAGAACTTTTTAATCATAACTGTTAAAAATTCAGTCACATAATGACTGAGATCTTAGTGTACATGCAAAGTTAAAGCCTTGCTTATTAGCATGTGTCCGGGAAGTCTGTGTTACAGGGTTAAAACACGAATCTCGTGCACAAGGTTTGTAATTGCTTTGCGCAGCTTGACCTTCAGAGCTTCATAGTGGTGGTGAGCCAAAAGTCACGCTTTTGGATGCCTGCTCCAAAACCTGGCTGCCTATCAGCCGACCTGCAGCCCTGCCACGACCTCCTTTCCGCAGGATGGGGCCGGTGGGACGCCTCCGACCGCCCGTGGCTTCATGCAGCAGGGATGTGCAGCATGGAGGTTTTCTCTGGTGTCCCACACTTCTGTAACGGATGGACGTGAGTCACTGGGGTGGAGGGATTTGTACCTTCTCAACAGGCCTGTCAGCAAAGTGAGATCCTTGTTTTTCCCAATTTGTTTATTTTCCTGAGCGTACGGATTTTTGGCACGGTGGACCTGCTGGGTGCTGCAGGTGTTGAGAGGGACTGGCTCCTGGCCAGGGCTCCGTGGGCACGAGGCTGCGTCCTCGGCATAGTGACATCCCCGCCTCCCACCACAGGGCTTCTGGGGCTGGAATGGCAGTGGGTTCAGCTGGTGTCAGGAGGTGTGACAGTTGCTTCAACCCAGGGTGAATGGCAAGGCTGCTGGAACCCCTGTTTGTGTAAATACTGGTAGTTAGGCTCAGGGAATTCAGGTTTTATGTCCCAATAAATGAAGTGCGAGGAAGAGAGGAGAAGTGGACAGGCAGCTCTTCATGCCTCCCCTCCCGGACTCCTCTAAATGAGGTGAAGGTGCAGAAGGTGACAGTGGATGTTCTGCTGCCCCTTGGTTTCAAGTAAGTCATAGATAAGGCTTCTGTTGTCATGTTATGACTAGCATGGTATTTTCTCAGGTTAGTGTTTCTTAGTGTGTGTCTTGATCTTGCTAATTGCAACACAAATGACCTCTTTGGGGGCAGATTTCAAAATCCCTGGAGATTAATCTCTAGTCCAATTTTTACAAGAATGGAGTAGCCTTCAGTGGTACGTGTTTTGCTTCAGGACAGTAATCTGAGCAAGTGAGTAACATACTGATACAGCAGAAGTGTAGATACTGAATTTGCACAAGGGCTTGAATTCAATCATTTGTTTTGTTTTGTTTTCTCACCGGTCTGCGGTCAAACACAGACAAACATTAGGCAAAGCAAACAATCTGCATTTCCACTTGTACAATGGGAGGAAATAGGAACTGCAGGAGTTTAAAATAAAATTAAAAAAAAACTGGACAGAACAACTGCATCTGGTGGCCCTTGGGTTTTGTTGCTTATGAGAGCTGTGGTACAGACATTTGCAGCAGGGGGTGAAGAAATGTCCTTTTCCTCCGGTGACGAGGGCTGTAGTATCTGGTGCCATAGAAATGACCCATTTCCATGCCTCCCCTCTAGACAGTGTGGGCTGGAGTAGAATTTTAAGTGAATGATAAAAGTTATATGTTCCAATTTCTTCTCTGGCTGATGGGTTGCTATTTTAGTTTAAGGGAAGTCTTACACCACTACCAGCTTAGTTGCCTTCTACAGTGAAATGAGTTCCAGTGATTTTTTTTTTTTTTTAATTTCTTTGAGCATATGATGTAAATAGGGGCACAGAGAATAATTACTGTGTTTTGTTGTTTTGGTGGGTTTTTTTATGTATCGCTTCTTAAACTTATAAAACTATATTTCAAACAAACTATAAAATTTCATTTTTCAGTTTGAGGGAGTGCAAAATACTTCTCTAGGAAGACGTGAAGCAAGCTCCAAGCAGTGCCTTCTGTTGAGCAGTCTGAGAGCAGATCTTATGCCCTGGGCATCCTTCTGGCTGAGCTGCAGAGGAGGCTGCCCTGGTGTTGTCAGCAGGCAGGGCTGGTGTCGGCAGGCTGGCAACAGCAGGCATTGCTTATCTCATCTGAATCGCTGAGTCTAAGCAGAGAAACCCTGTGTAGGTGGAAAGGGAAACAGAAGGATCATGACTTCATTGAGGTCATGTGGAATAGGACGTGGGGTTTCCTGAATCCCCATGTGGAGCATTGTTTGCTTGCTGCGTAGTCTCCTAAAGGCTTTCCTTGCCTGACCAGGATGGAAAGGGTGGAGAGGAGAGGGGCAAGAGGGTGGGGTCCCACCCTGGCGCAGACAGCTGAGCTGGCAGCACACCAGCAACCGCAGAGCCTCGCACTGGCTCACCCAAGATGGGCTCAGACTTCAAAGTTCATCTGTGGGTTTTGAACGGGAAATCTGCTTGCTGAATTCACTTTCAGGAAGAGCCTGCAGCTGAACAGCTGAGCCTTCACCCTGCTCTGCTCTGCAAGGGTGGCTGGCAGCCGGCTGCAGAGGTCATCCCACAGCAAGGTCCTCCAGCTCCACCAGCCAGGCTGCCTTTCAAGTACAAACCTGAAAGACACAGAAGCCGTCCTGAGAGTTCAGGCTGTGGTATCTGGTTTACGTGCAAGCAGGCAGTTTTGTGAAGAGTCGCTCTGGAGTCCCACGGCTTTCTGCCCGTGTTCTGACCAGCAGCGTAAGTGTGCTACCATCACACATGCATGTGTGGTAGCAGAGGTGACCCTGTCAGACCAGGTCCACGTCAGTGGGGGCTGGTCCCTCAGGTCTCCAGCGATAAGTGGCCCAAGCCAAGGCCTCAGAAATTTGTTTGGATCTAAAAGGAAAAGCCATTGTACATAATTGAGTGTGTTTTCATGTAAATACACTTAGTGCAAGTTAAACTCCCTTGCTGGCTAACAGCTTGACTGCTAATGCTGATATTCTTGTTTCATCTAAGTAGAATAGTATATGTCTTGGCCCTTAGTAGAGGGCATAAATAAATGGTGCCTGTATCAATTTGAACTAAGAAGATAAATGCATATTCAATAGGAGTAACACCCAGTGATCTATCCCATTCCACACAGATCTCCCTGCAGAGATAACACACAGTTGGAGCTCATCAGAAACAGATCTTTGGCACAGTGCTTCTCCTGCAAATGTGGCTGCAATGACCAGCATTCAGATTTGAAAAATGTGAGTTCTGGCCCCGGGTTTGCAGAATGTTACTGTAGTAACTAACTGGCAATTGCAGCAGATTTTACATGGAAGTATTTTCTGGGTGAGAAGAGGAATTTAGTTGGACTGGAAGCTAATGGGAGAATTTCTTCCAGCTTGGATACCTCACCAAAATGTAGTCAGGAACTTCAGTGTCAGAGTCCTTGAGCTTCAGAATTGTTCAAATCTGAGCTCTGTATCCAATTGGTAGCATTTAATGCTCTGTTCCTGGGTGGGGACGTGGGTGACTTGCTGATAGCCGTTGGGTGTGTTGGCTGCATTCTCAAGAGTTGAAATGTGCTTTCAAACTGAGCATTTGGATGAAAGATGAGACCTTTTATTTGTGAAATAGGAGCCCGTGGACCACGCTGCCCTCAGCCCAGCTTCTGGGGAGATACGGAACGCTGGGTCCTGAATCACAGCGGATCGGTTCCCTTCGGTGGTATGCAGAGGATGAGCACTGCACATTGCACAGAGGACTGGAAGTGCAGTGCCCCTTGTTGCTCACCTTCTGGGGTGAATCGGCAGGGATGTATTTGGTATGTCTGGTCCTTCTGGGACCAGAAGTGCATCTGCTGGCTGCGTTCAGCTGGGGAAGAGTTAAAGCAGCCAGTTGCTTCTGGGAGCTTTATGCAAAAAAAAATCAAAACACCACCTTTCTAAAAACAATTCAAACATGCTCAACCTTGTGGCTTCAGCAGAAGCAGCAATGTGTAAGAGTTCCCATGAACCCTGCCTAACCTCTGAGATTTATTGATAACTGAAAAAATAAGGGACCAGGCCCTGAAAGCCTTACTTAGGCAGTAGCGTCAGTGTGTTAGCGAGAACCCGGGGGCTGAGCTCAGGATGTTTACCACTTTTAGAGATTTCAAGGAAAATGTACTTGAAACAGTTCAAAAAGAAAAAAAAAAAAAAAAAAACACAGAAGAGAGAAATCTGGGGTTTTCGCTCTGACTGCCAGAACCGTTGTGGTTTGTGCATTAAAGCAAGCGCAGCGTGCAGCCTGTTGCCCTGCTCAGTCAGTCTGCCCGGGCATTAATGGCTCTTTGTGTGAACACCCGTACGTGTGCTCTGCTGTTCTGGGTGGCAGTGGCAAGCTGAGCCTTTTCCTTTGGCAGACCTTAAAGGAAAGGTTTGATTTGCGCACGTTGGGCTGATGTCAGAGAGAGATGGAAGTGATGCTGTGCACTATGTAATTCTGCCACATTGTTCGGTACAGAGGCTTTTGAGAGATCCATCACTCTACAATGACAGCGAGTCTGCTTTCTTTAGGAAAACGTATTGTAATCAAAATTAAATGTGCCGAAATAGCAGTAAAATGATCACAAAACTGAGATATATATCTATAGATAAGCATTTAGCTACGCTTCCCAGTATACTCTTTGTTTTTTCCCTAGTCTCAACACACTTTTAAATTAATTCCATTTAGATGTTTTTCATCAAGTTTAGATAACCTTTTTGTGAGGGCAGCCCTTCAGCCCTCAGCCTGACTGCACACCAGCTTCTGTGTGGAGGAAGATGGGGCTCTCCAGCTTAATGCAGCCGAGAAATGTGGAAACTCTTTTACAAGGGTGTGATAACCGTTTTTGAAAATAACTTGTAGCAAGTTGAGAATTGGATTGAACCAATGGGGATGAGCCTTTGTTGCTCTTTGCTCTCCACTCTTTTCCTTTTGCCTTCTTGAGAAAGGTTTGGGCGCTAGTGTGCATCGACCCTCGCTGTGTTTTGTTCCAGGCCAGTGAACGGGTCTAGGAGAACATAATGGTGGGAGGTGCATGTAGTTACTGTAGTGTGCTGCTTTACCTGGTCAGGGAGCGTTTATTGCAGGTGAGCCTGCGCAGGCGGGTGGTGGCATATGGGCCAATGGGTTTCACTCACTGGGAAGGAAACATTGCATGGTGCAAGGCAGACACTGCCCTGAGACAAGGATCTGCAAGGATCTGAGTTCCTCTCATCCAGCAGTCAGCATGGTTGCAGACCTGGGAGCTTTGTAGAGAGGGGCCATCTCAGTAGGTCTTGTGCACTGAAATAAAACTGAGCGCCGTGAAAACTGGACTCTGAATGCTCAGTATCAAGTGCAGTGGTATTGATTTACTTTTTTAGTAAAGAAAAGGAAGGTGTCTTCATGCAGCATAAGAAAATCAGTCGATTCTTGCCAGCATCCTCTGCAGGACCCAGAGCAGCCTGAGGGCAGCTGCCAGCCCGCTCGCCTGCTCCTGGAGGCACCTCGGGGTGCCAGCACAGTGCTCGTGCCTGCATTCTGTGGCAAGCCCCTCGCTGTATTGCCATGGTGTGCAGTGCCTGGAAGCGTTCACAGTGGCCTGCAACGGTGATGTGGCAGTGTGGAGGAAGCAGGCTGCCATCCGTCTTCCTCCCAGTGTCTGATAGTGCAGAAATCCCTGCACTCTGCTTTTTGAGAAAAGCTTTGCAGTCCCAGAGACTGAGGGCACTTGCAAATACAGAAAATCTCAGCAGGGTTCAGTTGTCTGTTAAAGAAAACATGACTGTGACAGATCGCTTGAAAACAAGGCATCACTTTTCTTTGATGCAAAACTGCTTCGCTGTTGGAATAACACTTGTGTGCAGTTGTGTACAGATAGGACTTGAGTTTTAAAATGACATCAACCCAGCTTTTAATTTTGCAGGTGTAGATTGCACCTGCAAATCATTTGGTCTGCAAACTGCAGCAGTTCATGTCTGATTTCCTGATTTCCTAGCTGATGTCGATTAGCTATTTCAATACACAGCTTTTCAGGCACTACTATTTAAAGAACAAAATTGCAGTCTTAAAGCTTCAGACCCTTTGCTGACTGTTTAATGGAAAGAAGTTAGGATACATAGCCAATCCACTGTCCATGCAAATCTTTTGATACCATCCTTCAGTGTGAGATTAGCGTTGGTCATTGGGAGAAAGCACTATGCTTTGCACATATGGAGTAACTTGATCTTACCTAGCCAAGAAACGGCGCAATTTGCACCAAGATTCCTGACTGTGTTTCTAATATACATTCTTGTGAACCATAGTTTGTCAGTCTTTGTATTGAGTTTGCTCTTTTAATAGCTTTATTCCTTCCTTTTCCTCACTGACTTCAAAAACTTTTTAAGAAGCAAAAAAGTACGTACAGCTTCAGTGGCTGCACCTCTTCCGTGGGAGCTGGATGGAGACTCATGAACTCACTTGATGTTATGCTCTGACAGCCCCATTAAATGCATCATTAGCTACTGTGTACATAGTTTGCATGCATGTTTTGCTAACAGTGGTTTGTTGTTTTAACAGGGCCGCCATGTTAAGACTGGGCAGCTAGCAGCAATCAAAGTGATGAATGTTACTGAGGTGAGTAGAGAACCGAAAATCAAAAAGCAATTATCAAGGTGTAAGGGAAAATAAAGAATCAGATCATGAGAATGTGGATAGCTTATGAAAGACAATCCGGTGGTATAAATCATGGTAGCTCAGCAGTGGTTTGTTTCTTGAAGTTCTGAGAGGTGTTAATGCAACCAGAATTTCAATTGTACCTGTCCAGTGGGGGCAAAGCAATAAGGAAAGCATTTCTATATGTTTTTGTGCTCTAAAATAATGAAGAGAACTCTCTTCCTGCTTATTTCTAGTTGATTATCTGTTTCCAGAGACAGCAAGTAAAAGATTTCCTGTAGCTGTGCAGTTACCCCTACTGTGTTTTATCACATCCTCTCCCTTCACATGCCAGCCATTCCTCAGTGTAGCTGCCATGACAGCAAGCAAGCAAGAACATGTTAGAAATGCAAATGTAGCACTTCTTTATTGTTATTTGACAGATGAGAGAAGCAGACAGCTTAATTGGCACTGTCCCTGCTCACATTGTAAAGTGGTGTCAGTGCTGGAAGAGTGTGTTAAAAAAAATTAGCTAAGTACTGATTTTTGTTTCTGAGCGCAGCCAGTAGTGAAGCAGCTTGCCTGCTTGAAATCGTGCTCCCAGAAGAGCTGGGATGAGCCTGCACCCTCTCCTCAAAGTGTGCTGGAAGTTTGGGTTCCATGGGGTACACTTGTTTGCATGGGCGACCAGCTCCCCATTCTCTTGCTTTGGCAGTGTGGACATGGTGCATTAAACTCCAAGATGAAGTTGGTCATCTTGGGATGTTGTGGAAGGGTCATAATCTAAGATAAGAAATAGGTCCTCTGGGCCAAGTCTGCCAGTGGTACAACTGTGTGGAGCATTTTGAACAAGCACAAGCAAGCTCTGTCTATGTTTTTATGTCTTCTGCTTGTCTTGGAAGACAACGGAGCGAGTTAGTCTGTGTGAGCATTGTCACGTAGAGCAGGTCCAGGCCAACTGTCTCTGCTGACGGGGTCTGAATTGCAGGCTAGTTAGTTGAATTTGATGCTGCTGTAGCGCTGTTATGAAGAACATCTGAGGGCTGGTTTGGCTATGATGACTACGTTGTAAAACAAATGTGTAGCTGGACAAAGGAATCTACAGGACAGATCCTGTGTAGGACTCAGAAGGGATCCAGAGCTGCTGTACAGACAGCTTTCATGCCTTGCTGGGTCAGCCAGCATTGCTTGAGGGCTAGCCACAGATGTCACTTGTGGGCTGTCATGTTAACACCAGTGATAGTCTCTTCCTTCATGAAACAACTGAAGCAAAAATTTCAGGAAGGGAACCTTGGAAAGATTTCCTTCCCTTTACTATACATAACACATTCTCCTTTGTGTGTAAGCAACAAAACGCAACATCCAGTAATGCCTACTTGCATGGAAACAAAATTTAGATGGAAGAAAGCCTTGGAAAGCTTCGGGAATTCACATTGCATGATTCTGGGTACAGAACACAGCTGCTCGGGTTTGATTTGCTGCTTCTCTGTGGGCTGGAGAGTCAGCCCCTCCCTGGGGAGTCTGTCCCATTGCTAGAGGGCCTGAACAGCAATAACAGCTTGTGCTGTTTTCACATTGAGTCACTTAACACAAAAGCGGTTGTGACAGTTTAAGAGCTTAAAAGTGAGCACGCTGATAAACCACGGCTGCTCTGGATTACTGCTTGCCTCATGGGCTGGTCTGTCCCAGCAGGGACCTTGCTTCTGGCCCCCCGTAGTGAAGAGTGGCTGAAGCCGGTGCCTGCTCTGCTGCTGCAGGAGGTTGCAGGACGGGGGCAGCATGGCTGAGGTTGGTGCTAAATGAGTCCAGAGCATCTCTGAACTTCACTTCTCCACCTGAAAAATAGCAGTAGCCTTTCTCTGCTTTGTAACGTGTGGGTACTGAAGCCTCTCACAGCAATAGTGGGTCCAAACTGTAATGCAGAAATCCTTTCAACCTGCAGAAATCCAGTGTGATCAATTCAGAGCCTACCAAGGATTCAGTGTTTCTCTTGTGTTGTTAGTCTGCTCAGGTTGAAATTATTTTCTGTGCCTTTGGGCTTGAAAAGCTGGCTTGAAGCATTAAATAAAGTCTTTAAAATATTGAAATCTTCATCTTCAATGTCCTGCATATAAATTGCACCTGAAAGCAACGTCTCACAGGGATTTCGGTTTGTCAGAAATGGAAGCTGTCATAGTAAACCTGCTTGAGTGGGATGGGAGGCTCCTAGCCCCTCTGGTCATTTTCATCTTTGGGTAGTGACACAATCTGATTAGTGCTTCACTGGGAACGGTTTTCTTGTGGTGCAAAAATTTCATATGATAGAAGACAGGAAGATGTTAAAAAAAAAAAAAAAAAGAAACCAGGACAAATGCAGTCTTTTTACCTTCACCCCTGTCCAAAAAATGAAAGTGGAGAAGAGCTGACTGCCTTTAATGGTGTTGTGATTTGGATGCCTGCTGGGAAGACTGCAGTTCAAGCCTCCAGGAGACATTTCTCTTACTTGGTAGGGCAGTTCCAGTTACCAGGTCTGACGGAGCCCATGCCAGTGTAGGTTGGTGGCAGTTTGATTAGCAGCCCACAACACTGCTCTGTAATCAGTCATTGTTGTCTGACATGGGAGAGAAGGGTGCTGAACACAGATATCAATCATATCAAGAGAGTCTGAGGCACTTCGGCGCCTCTTCGATGTTCTGCAGTGGATTTCTCTCCCCCAGCATCCTGTTTTCACTAGAAAATCCAACCTAAGAAGTCTCCCAGCTAATGCTTCATCATAACTGGTACATTTCAGCCAAATGTTGTTTCACCAAATCTACATTTTTTTTTTCCAGCAATAAATTATTTCATCAGAAAACCATTGCCCAGATCCAGCAGCAATTATTTGGCTCTGAGATCTGAGGCTCACCAGGAGCTGAGCAAATCTGCCCTTCACTGCTGCGGGTTGTAGCCCTGGGCTGCTTTCTGAAGAGCAGCAGCAGGATGCTGTGGTCACTGTGGGATCTTATGGACATCTGTCAGGAAGTGCTGCAGTGTCACATTTTGCTGGGGGGCGGAGAGCCTTTGAAATTGTTGAAGTGGAGCTGATGACAGTGTGCTCTCCTGGGTCTCTGCGCAGGCTGTGCTTCCTGCTCGCTGGCCGTGCCAAGTAAACTGAGGGTGCATGGAGAGGTGGGATCCTTGCTGATCCTTGCTGCTTGTCTCTTTGGCTATTGGTGCAGCTGGTCAAGGGGCTCTTCTGCAGCAGGCTGTTCCCTGTCATTAATACCCCCAGCACTGAGGGGTCTTTTGGTGGAGTACTTAACATCTGATGATCTTGTTTCTGTCTGAGGGCAAGAGGCATGTGCTTTCTCGTTCTTTGCTTCTTAATGTCATTGCCTTTGATCGTGAGCTTGTCATCTTTGTGCTTGCAGCCGTCTGTACCCAGAACTGCACTGGTTTGTGAAAGCAAGCTGCTTTTTGCACCTGCACATCTGTGAGCTTGTTTCTTCTCTTAAGCAGCATGATTCATGAGCAGGTTCCAGACCCCTGGGAGATGTGGCTTATGACAGCACTAACAGACGAGGTGGTGGAAAGTGGAATTCCTGAACACCTTTGTACACTGAGAAGCTGAAGGGTGCCTTTGTCTCCAGTTGCTCTGTCCTCACCTGCCTATTTCCATCTTTCACATGCACAATTTGGAGTCTCAGAGGGAGCAGAGCTTTGTTTCCCCACCAGAAGGCACGAGCACAAACTCCCTTTGATCTGGCGCTGGCTGCATACAGAGGGAAATACGACCTTGCTTATGGAGGGTTTCCTGCATGCTGTCTGGGAGGCAGGGTCTGTTTTCTCTTGGACACTCCAGATGCTACTCCAGCCTTGTCCTTACCCTTTCTAAGTTGTATGACACCCAGGGCACTATTAAGCCAAAGATTAAAGGTTTTCCTTTTTCCTTAATTGCAAACAAAGACAAATGAAGTATCTGGTGTAATAAGTGTGCCTTTAGAGTCTGTGTTCAGCAGAGAGGCTCTTCTGAAACCAGAAATAGCTGATTTCACTTCAAGTTGAGTTTTTTCACGTTTCCCTTTTCCTAAAACTTAAGAAAGTTAGGCTTTGGTTTGGCAGCACATCTCCTGTGTATTGAAGCTATTAGGGAAGTTCTTGGCTACTTCTGTTGGGAATGCTTTTTTCAGGTCAGATTTAATAAGATGTTTGAGAGAATTTGGTTTCAGCGTGCCAGGCTTCAGTGTTTTGGTACAGGTTGAAGGGACAGTGCAGCCGGTTTTCTAAGCAGTGTGTTGTGATGGCTAAAAGAATGCTTTGATGGCAGAGCGACTGGAAAATGGTGAGAAAGTGCAGAAGAATGTCCTGTGGGCCTGAACTATTCTTGCTGCTTCCTTTTCTTCCCTTCAGCTAGTAAGTGCTGACTGGGATGTTTTGCAGCAAGGTAAATTAATTTTCAGCTTGGTCTTATTCCTCTTAACTGATGCGTGGATACCTCGCAGTGCTACACATTTCCTATTAAAGCAAATGAGACAGCAAAATCTACAGACATTTCACAGAGTGTTGTGCACCATTTCTCTCAGGGACAGTGAAACAAACAGGCTGCTCTGAGAGGACCTCTTGAAAAAGGACCTCACTGAAAACTGGCATTTCCTTACAGAGCAGTTGTTAAAACTATTCCCATTAGCACCCCACAGCTTTGTCTGGACTGGCCAGAGGAGAGCGCCTGCCTGAGGAGGCTGAGCAAAGGCAGAAGAGAAGTGGAGCTGGCACAAAGCAGTGTGTGGAGCAAAGTGGCTGGGCCTGCACTAGGCCCTGCTCACCAGCACTGGGCCAATGGCTTGATGTGGGGCACCCTGTATCTGGGTGGGGTGGGGAGCTGCTGGAAAGGGGACGAGCCCTGGCCCTGCTCTGGCTCCAGAGGCCAGTGTGTGGCCGGGCACCTACTGCTCCACTCTGGTTTCCTCTCAGCTGGGTGCTTGGCGGGAGTGGGAAGATGAATTGGCTGATGTGTGCACTCAGTGCTTTCTGAGTATTTAAGTAATGGAGTATTAGGAATATTTTTATTTGTTTAAGTCCAGTTCATTTCTCCAAGACTAAATTACTTCATACAGGAACTGCAAGCAGGGGAGTTACTGATCCTTTCTAGCCCCATGAGGAGATGATATGAGTTTGTTACAACAGCATAGGGACATTTTTGATTCTTTAGCTCA
This sequence comes from Numida meleagris, assembly GCF_002078875.1. NCBI lineage: Eukaryota > Metazoa > Chordata > Aves > Galliformes > Numididae > Numida > Numida meleagris. The sequence goes on from NC_034416.1 coordinate 17,363,425, forward strand.
ATCCTAGGCCAAAGGATCAGGGTGATTCCATCCTCAGTTTAAGAGCCTGTCCTTGGACTGTGGTCTCAGAATGAGAGAATAACGCAGGTTGGAAGGGCCTCAGGTCTCCAGCCCAAACTCCTGCCTGAAGCAGGGTGGGTTGCTCAGGGGTGGTTCCAGTTAGGTCCCGAACATTGCCAAAGATGGAGGGTGCATAGCCTTGGCGAACTCTTGGCACCTCAAGAGCCTTCTGTTCTCTTCTGACATAGAATGAAGAGGAGGAAATCAAGTTGGAGATAAATATGCTAAAGAAATATTCCCATCATCGGAATATTGCTACGTATTATGGTGCGTTTGTGAAGAAAAGCCCTGCAGGCCAAGATGATCAGCTCTGGGTAAGTGCTTTGTGTTGTGTTCACCGGATGTCTGGCTCCTTTCTTTAGAGCTCCCATGTACTTGGCTCGGACCTTGTCTTGGTGGAATGTTGAAATCATCGTTTTGAGGAGTAACTCATAAAAAAGAAACATCCCTCTTCCTTTACACATTGAATCACAGAGGTTGGAAAGGGCCACAAGAGATCAAGTCCAGCTCCCTGCTAGAGCAGGTTCCCTACAATAGGTCACACAGGTGGGCATCCAGATGAGTCTTGAATATCTCCAGAGAAAGAGATTCCACCACGTCTCTGGGCAGCCTGTTCAGTGCTCCATCACCCTTACCAATAAAGGAGTTCTGTTGCATGTTTGTATGGAACTTCCTGTGTTCAAGTTTTAGGCCATTGCTGCTTGTCCTCTCACTACGCACAACCAAGAAGAGCCTGGCCTCATCCATTTGCCTCCCACCTCTCCTTAGAGGATGAGCGTAAAGTGTGTTATAATACTTGTGACTTAGGTTGTTGATCAGATTTCTTGATAGAACTTACTTTTCCCAAATTAAATGTTTCCATCTTTTTTAATGAAGATGAAATAGAGCTTGTCTTTTTCTCTCCCCTCCTTTTCCTTGTCACTTTCTACATTCTTTTCCAGTTGAAAAATAAAAAAGCAAACAGAGGAGTTGGCAATGAAGCAAAGAAAAATAAACTCCTGATTTTTTTTTTTGTCTGCAAGATTTATGGAGATCTGCAGCAAGATGAGACATTTTAACTTTTGAAAAAAATCCCACCTTTGTTAGTGCCATTTTTGTTCGTGGTTGTTTTTCTTCTGATTTATGTTTTTACTAGAAAGAAAATGTTTACCCTTAACCTGTAATAGTACAGGAGCACTTTTTGGGTTTTATTTATTTATTCAGTAACGTTCATTGCTCAAGAAATGAGATTTCACATCATTTGGCACCCAGGAGGGTGGCACATAGTTCACTGCGCCTTAATAATGGTGCAGCAGACGTCACTCCTGATATCTCTACTGGTGCCCTGTCAGTGCTGTGGTAAAGATGTGTTGTATTTGTCTTCCTGCAGCTGGTGATGGAGTACTGTGGTGCTGGCTCTGTCACTGATCTGGTGAAGAAGACAAAAGGGAACTGTTTTAAGGAAGACTGGATTGCATACATCTGCAGAGAGGTTCTCAGGGTGAGTTGTGGACCAGAACTTTGTTGCTCATTTGGAAAAAAGCCTTTCCCAGCCCTTGGTCATTAATGTAAGGCAATAGTAAGCACTATTATTTCAAGATTTTGATCTGTGGGGCTTGTCGGCTATGGTCCTTGAGTTCAGAAGAGCCCAGATGTCCATCAGCCTGCATGGTAGCTCTTTGACATCTCATAGTACTCTAGTTAATCCCATTTTCTGTATGAAGAACACATGGATTATTGTCTCCTTTGACAAATACCATCTTCCTCCACATCGTGAGATATTACTACTGCTCATTGCTTTGACTGTTCTTGCTGTGTAAGGTCAATCTGCTCATAATTCCTTTACCTGCACACACTAGGGGACCTTTTTTCTGCACTATTAGAAGCCGTGTTGGTTACACAGCATCTCAAAATCGTAAAGGTGGCCCTGCTGCGGCAGCATTCCTCAAGATAATTCTTGCAAGTGTATTTCATTCTATGTATGCTTTGGGATTTTTTTAAAATATTTTATTTTATGTTATTTTATTTTACTTTATTATTTTATTTTATTTTATTTTTTATTTTATTTTATTTTATTTTATTTTTGTTCCTGGAAAGTAGAGAAGATAGAACAGTTCCAAAGTGTAATCCAGTGTACTAGCCTGGAAAAAAAAAGCATTGAAACATCATTCTGAATTCAAAACCCATTACAGACTTACTGATCCATCTTCCATGTAATGGAGTTTTATTTCTTTTCTAAATAACAGTAAGATAACTGCATATTCTGGGAGCTAGAATTCAAATAGTGTGCCAAAGTAGTGCTTGAATAGAGGTAAGTTTCTGCTTCTGGAGGTGTTGTTGATAAGTGTGTTCAGTGGAGAACATCAGCCGTCTCACCTGGATTTGGCATTAGACTGCCTATTATAATAACTATAGCTGGAGATTGTGGGGAAAGCTCTTCTGCAAAAAAAAAATAAAATCCTAATGGTCTGTTTAAGTTCTTGTGTGTGTGTGGCTGTAATATCTCTATTAGAGCAATTGATGTTAAAACCTTTGGTTTATGCTCTTGTAACAGAAAGTAATAACATCAAGCTTGCATGAACCAAGCAATTGAATTGAGTCATCTTCATTTTAAAACAGAATAACTCATTGCATCTGGATTGAAAATGTTTCCTTCTGGAAAACTTGGGAGTTGGATGGAAGCTGTATTTGAAGTCACTAATACTATATTACAGAAGCTATACATTTTCAGTGAAGCATCCCTTGGCTTATTATAGTGTCTTATTTCAGAGTGTTTTGTTTTATCTATGTTAGCTTAACCGTGAACAATTTGGGAAAGAAGGAGGAGACAGAATATTGCAAATATTTGCTGAATGACAACAGTATTTGCTGCATTCAAAAATGGTCTGACTTGGTGTTTTGAACTGTGATCAATTTATCATTGAATTCAGAGTTTTGCTGTTCCGCTGAATGCAGAATTTAACCCAGTGTGGCCAGCCATATCCTGTCTCTGTAGCTCATAGAGAGCATTCTGCATTGTTCTTCACCTCTTTTTTTTTTTTTTTTTGCTTGTAATATTGAGAGTAAAGATGCATCCCTTGATTCTGAGATAGAAGGAGAAAATATTGGTACCTCATTTTCTTCACACTTAACTTTAGAGAGGCTCTGCTACAGTCATGCCCTCTGGTTGTTGTCTTCTCTCCTTGCCAAAACTGAGGACTTCATGTTGCTGATCACATGTAAAGGACTTTCCCCATGAAGTCTGAGAAAGATAAAACTGTAAAAAGCCAACAATGCCAAGTCCACAATAATGAGAATAAGGAAAGTCTTGGTTTTGTTTTGCTTTATTTTTAGGGCTTGGCACATCTTCATGCTCATCATGTCATCCATCGAGATATTAAAGGACAGAATGTTCTTCTCACAGAAAATGCAGAAGTAAAACTGGGTATGTTTCTTTAAATGTGTGCTACAAACCTGTTCGTAAAAAATTAAAATTTCTGTCTTACCTTGGAAAGAACTTTCAGGAACCCAAGCAACAGGTTTATCAAATGGTGTTAATGCTTGGGTTTGCAAAATGTCTGTCAGCTAGAAAGAGGTGAAAACGTGATGTATTCTGCAGCAGTGTCGCTCACAGCCTGTGGGAAATACAGCTACTTCTGGACAGTCAAATAGATAATCTATATAGTCAGTCAGATCACCACCAGATCTTCACAGCAGGCTCCAAGTGTACAAGGGCTTCCAAAAAAAACCCCACCAAGAATAAATTAAACTGATCTATTTCTCTAAGGGGAGTAAGCTTAGAGATTTTCATAAATCTGAGGATGGGTGAAATTACTCTCCAGTGGAGCCCTCACACGCGAGTAGATCTTACTAATACTCATCTCTCGAGAATGTCAGCCTGTTTACTCATTTCCTTTTCTAACTGTGACGTGTCGCTGTTGACAACTTCAAACTTCCTAAGATTAAACTCAAGTACATATATCTCTTGAGGAGGACATCTTTGATATTTTTGGAAGACATCACAGTGGATGCATGGCAATGATTTAAAGGAATAGTCCTGAGGACAACACTTTTCTTATTTGGGATGATTCTTTATTCCCCATCTCTTTTCTTCATTTGAAAGAAATCACTGTAGAGCTGGAGAAGAAGGATAGACGTAGCCTATCTATATGGGGTAGGATGCTTGACTGGAGCAAGCCAAAATAAGTTTTTTTGTTGTTTTCTTTCTTTTTTTTTAATTAAAAAAAAAAAAAGTATTGCCAGAGGGATTTAGCTTAAGTATCTCTTAAAGCAGTGAAGCTAGGAAACCAAGAGATCCTCAGCGTGGTTCCGTTCCATTTCAGCGTGTTATGTAAAAGCACTTCTCTCATTTCCCAGCAGAAGCACAGAAGGTATGATGAACCCAAAAGTCAGGTCCAGCTTACTGTTGCAGACATTTCGCTGAACAGGGACAATCAATAATGGTAGTTTAAATGACCATGGTATGCAGATGTTCTGCACTGAGGAAACACAGCTGAGAAAATCTTCTCCTGGATGATAACAACAGGACTGTTTCCTTCCAGTTCTTTCTTTTTCTTGTATTTTTTTTTTAATCTTCTCTATGAATAGCACTAGGTGCTGTGCCCAGTAGATCCAATTAGTGTGTCCTAGAGGTTTGTTGAAAGAAAAATACAGTCACATAATGGTTAGTTTTATGGACCCTTCTTCATATTTGAGCAACACCATGTTGCCATACAGTCCTGATGAAAGTAACATCCTTTCAGCACAAAGAGCAGCGCACAACTCTCTCATTATAATGAGGCTAAGATCAGAATAAACCAGTACACTCTCCAGCCTGTTGTAAGCTAGTGTTTGAGTGCATGGAAGGAATTATTTAAAACAGCTCAAAACAAAGTGATTGTGTTGGTTCTTTCCAACTTTCACAAACTGACATATTAGACGCATCTAATTTGCCTCATACATAGATACTATTTTTCCCTTTCCAATACTAGTTAAAGATCTCTAGGCTTTACTCAGGCTTGCGTTTAGATTAAACTTCAGTTATTCCACTTAATTTTAGTTACTGGACAAGATGTACTGTGAGAACTTGTGTTGGGTTTGATACACATTCTAGCCCAAAGGTTTGGTGTCCAAAAAGTATGAAAGTGGTTAAGCAGGCACTCTGCCATATGAGTGCAACCCGTTAGTAATTTCTTTACCCTTGCTTGACTTTTCAGTGGATTTTGGTGTAAGCGCCCAACTGGATAGAACTATTGGGAGAAGAAACACATTTATTGGAACGCCATATTGGATGGCACCTGAAGTCATTGCTTGTGAGGAGAACCCAGATTCTACCTATGATTACAGAGTAAGTGTTATAGCTTAGCGTAAGATAGCAAAACACACGAGTTGTTGCTGAAATTCTTCTTAAGTACTGCACTTGAAAAGTTCAAACTTCCTTTCTTTTAAACCACAATAATGTTATAACTGCACAAATAGAAATATGTGTAGTATGTGGGTGGTGGCTCTTTTTAAGAGTGGAGTTTCACTATGAGTGTTGTTTTTTTGTGAATTGTTTGTATCTGTAATACACGTTCATTAACTATTCGGTGCGACAAAATACTGATATATATATATGGAGGTTACAGGTGAGGATGGAAAAGAAAAAAAGTGGTAAATTTGTAAGGAATGCTTGACAAACAGTGTCATGCTAATATGGCAAGGTATTACTCTGTTCTGTAGAAGAGCTATTTTACTCCGTACTTAGTTGTAAATCCTGGTTTAGTTGGTAAAAATTAGCATAACTAATCACTCATTTGTAAACATGCAACTGCAAGTGGTTTTCCATCCCAGAAAGATTTCTGGTCATTCACGTGATAGCTGAGGGGTGAAGGCTCCACTGGAGGTTGTCCACTGAAACTCCACTGAAGCAGAGTCATCCAGAGCAGGGTGCCCACTTGTGGCTTGTGTCTGCTCAGGTTTTGAATATATTCATCACTAGAGAGTCCACAGCATCTCTGGGCAACCTGTCCTTGTGTTTACAACTGTCATAGTAAATAAGACTTAATGTTTGAACAGAATTCCCTGTATTTCAGTTTGTACCTATTGCCTCTTCTCCTTTCCCTGGCCACCGCTGACAAGAGAAGCATTTGGCTTGGTCTTTTTTATTCCTTTCCTGTGAGGAATTTATGCTAAGATCCCTTGAATGGTCCAGGCTCTCAGCCTAGAGCCTCCCAGCTCTAAGCCCTTAATCGTCTTTGCAGCCCTCTGCTGCATGCATCCAGCCCAGACTTGGTCACAGCCCTCCTGATGTGACTCCACTAGTGCTAAGTAGGTGGGAATTGTTACCTCTCCTGACCTACGAGCAGCACCCATCCTAATGCAACTGATTCCTCACCACTAATTTCTCAACAGAAAAGACTGAGTGAATACAGAGGCCTTTCCTGCTCTTGTTGTATGCACTTGTTAAGTGGTTCCTGACATCATTTTTGCTCCTACACAAGCATCTACTGATAACTTCTTCATTGAAAGAAGACTTTATCTTTTGAGATGACCAACATGCTTTGTGTTTTGGGTACCAACAGCAGCTGCCATATGCTTTTTCTGGTTCTCCTTCTATAATATACTGATGCTGTTCTGAAGAGACTTATGACTCTTTGTCCTCTGAATTATCTCCAGCAGTGTTGTCATTTGTTTGCCTACACTTAGGCTGCAAGGTGTTTTCCAGGGATGGCTTCCTGAGCAGCCCTTCCCCTGGTCACTCTCTTGGTCCCGGTGTTCTCTTAGTTGCTGCTTGGCTACTCTTCATTGTGGCTTCAGAAATTTTATTAGAGGTGCCTGTTATTACTTCCATTTTCTGCTGTTTCAGAGGCTATGATTCTCCCTTGCTGAGACCTTCTGTGCTGCACTGGCAGTGTGAAGTCATGTTGTGAATGGCAGTCATGACCAAAGAATGTTCTTGGATGTTATTTTATTTTTCATACCATGTAAATCTCATACTGAAACCTCAGAAAATGAATCTTGTCTTCATTTTCTGAAACCACTTGATTTTCTTTTCAGAAGGTGTAAGCATTAGGAATGTGCACACCTACTTCCTGAGGTTTCCTTGCCCTCAGTAATAAACAGTCACACAAACGATGCTGTGACTCAGAAGGTGGCACGGGGCTGATCTTTTCTGCGGAGATTTATGACTGATACGATGAAGAAAGTAGCAGGAAGCCATTCTGTAGTGTCTGTAACATCTTGCTCTGTTAAAAAATGATAAAAATTATAACAAATCAATGAAAATATATATGCATGTGTACCTATTCTACACATCAGTCTTTGCAAACGCTGCTGCCATTTTCCTTTTCAACTGGCTGCATCTCACACCTTGAAACAAGAAACCCCAATTCTTTGCAGACTGGTTGCTTTTCCCGTTATCCCCAGAGTCTGCAGTACTGCCTCTAGAAGACGTCTCTAATTTTCTGTCACTTATTTAAAAGTGAGTCGGGGTCCCATCGGTTTTGTTCTCAGACGTCTCTTCAAACTATAAAGCAAAGTGGCTTGCAGCTTGCATGAAGCAGTTCAGAGCAGCTGGATTGAGAAGGCTCTGTTGGTCAAGTCAAATTTAGACAGAGTGCCAGGCTGGGTATGAGCTGCTATCTTTGAAGGTTTGTCTTCTGTTGCACCCTTTTCAAAGATATTTTTAGATAAACCCTGCAGGCTGGTTTGGTCACATGCCTCTCATCTAACTACTTTTGGACACCAAAAAATAGTGAAATATTGTACATGATTAATCAAGCAGAAACCTGTGACATTATTTTTTTACAGTCACTGGCTGTGTTCTCAATTTACCTTTTGTGATCAGAACCTGGCCTTTAGCATTCAGATCAGCTGATAATGGAAACTCCAGTCTAAGGTAACTGAGCTGACTGGGACTGAATCTCCTCCCGTGTGCCCAAAAACATGTGACTGGAGGCTTTGTGGACAGAAAGTCAGACCCAGCACCTGACTATAATTTAAGTTCTGTCAGTGTAGAAACTCAGCAGTGACTACTGTGATAGATGTATGAAGACAAAGATTTATTTTGGCCTGGAACAGAGCATGAGACACTGTTCATGGAATCATAGAATCACCAAGGTTGGAGAAGACCTCCAAGATGATCCAGTGTTGTGTCTCACTGCCTCGTAGCGATAGCTTAAAGATTTAAGCTGTATAGTTAAATGGTGCCTGCTGTACTCCGGCTCTTTTGGGTTTTTTTGAATGCAAGAGGTTTGCATTTTAGAGCTGGCTGCTTAAATAATGAATCAGCTATTCAGAACTGCATGGGGAATGGGAAGCTTCTGGCTACTAGCACGTTTCTTTCCTAAAAGCTCAGGAGGGAAAGGGAGGGAGCAGAATGCGTGTCACTCTCTCACGAAAATGACTTGATCCAAGAGAATTCTAGGGGAACAAGGGAAAACTGAAAAAAAGCTCGAGTGTTTCAAGTTGCAATATGCAATGTTTCTTTTCCTGCAGAGTGACCTCTGGTCTTTGGGAATCACTGCTATTGAAATGGCTGAAGGAGCTCCTCGTAAGTGGTTTGGTTCAGGGAGGGGGCTCTATGCTTTGTGAACATGTTCTGTATTAAAATAACTCATGCTTGACTAATGCACAGATGTACAAAGCTCTGGTTCTGGCTGGATCCTTACAAATAATATCTGAATTTTTCTCATTTCGGCTTTCTTGCTTCCCTCTCCCCACACCTAAGTCCCTGTTTCCACTCCTTGATTTCACTCCTGATTTCTTACTAGCTTTAGGTAAATATTATCTCATATAGTTGCTTCAGTCCATGACCCCAAGCAGCAGAAGAGTGCTGGGAGACCCTTGCTGTGCCCTCACTACTCTGGTTAGTGTCTCACAGCCACCAGGCAGAAATCGGCGGCTGCAGGATGGTCGCACAGACCTCGTACAGCTTTTGTTTCCACAGGACATCGATTGTTTCACCGCTGCACCCACGGAGCAGCTGTGTTGTGAGGGTGTGCACGGTCACTGCTGAGAGCTCAGGAGGTGAAATAAATTATACCCTGGCCTGAGCTCAAGAGCACGTAGGCTGTGTTTAAAAAACACTTTTGGCTGTTTTCCGGACTGACTTGGTTTTTAGCAACACTCCAGAGCCAGCTGGAGTTGAGGAGCACTTTCAGACACAGTGCTCCAGCCTAGCTTCATCCTGAGACGTCGGTCTGTGCAAGATTTTCTTTGAGAGAGACCTTGTAGCTTCACATGCTAATTCCTCATTCCACCTGTAATTGATGTTATCACTGTTTTTGGCAGGGGAATGTAATAGATTATATTCTATAGCATTGTGTTGTGGTTTTTTTTTTTTTTCTTCTTGTTCTACATGCGATTCTGGGACACATATCCAGAAACAAGACTTCTTTGAACTGCCACCCCCACTGTACCACAAGCTGTTGAAAAAACATAGGAAAAAGACAAAAAGTCAACTCAGATATGAGAAATGATGGCAGGCAGCTATAGGCAAAGAAAGAAAGAGAAGGCTGTAAGGGCATAACCAGGCCGTAGTCTTGCTTCTACCATTTCTGCAATGCTGCAGATCTGTTTCTATTAAGGGAATCACTTCTGAACACTTGCATATCATGAGAAGTCAGCCTCCACATAGATCCTACCAGTTGTCATTTGGTAGCTCTGTTTTGTGAAGGAGCACCTCTGACCCTCAGTATTTCTTCATGACAGACAGGGACTTGTTCGTAATTCCACGCAAAATGACTGGGGTATATGAGATATTATGGTATTTACTCCTTTTCAGAGTTCTTTGTAGTTTTACATTTCTGTAACAGTAATACTAAGCAGAAGTACAGTGAGCTGGAAAGAAACCAGCATCTGAATGCATTGGTAGGATCTGTTGCAAATTGTCTAATAATGGTGCTCCCGCTCCCGGAACACGGAATAGATGAAATATGTGCTAAGCCATTATGCTCTGCTCCACTGAGACAGTTCATGAGCTCTCCAATTTGCATCACATTTCTTCATCCTACATTTTCTTCTATGCCATGAATGATACAGCTAAGAATTTGACAAAAAATGTTGCTTATTGTTTATCTGAACCATAAACAAAGCATATTAAACTAGATACATATTTCAATCCTAAACTTAACTTCTGTTTATGAATAATTACCCCCTGATATACTAAAGATGTGAGCTATTATAATGTCCTTTTGAAGCCTTGCATATAAAAATAAGAATAAAGTTGCGTTCATTGTTGCCATGCAGCCTTTCTTTCAAGCAGATCTCGTTCAGCTGGCAATAACAGTGCATCGTTGTGAAAGCTTTCTTTGTACTCTGAGACTTCATTTCTTGGCTGTAGCATGAATCGCACTGACTAACGGCAAGGACCTGCAGCAGGTGCTGGGCTGTAGGAAGTGGGAGAAGTGGTTGGGTCTGCCTGGGTGGCGGTGGCTGGAGGCCGGGGTGTGTACTTAACTCTGTGTTCTCCTTTGCAGCCCTGTGTGACATGCATCCTATGAGAGCGCTCTTCCTCATTCCGCGGAACCCGCCCCCAAAGCTGAAATCCAGAAAATGGTAAAAAGATGTGCAAAGTGTAATTTCTGCAGCATCGGGCTTAGGATGACTTTTAGCTCTCTTGTCCAAGGAGCCATGATCTTGACAAATCCTGCAGGGATCTGTGATATCTTTCATGCACTGTCTGTCGTGCTGGGGTAAGCCATGGGTGCAGAAGTAGTTTACCTTTGGGAGCCAACCCTGTTCCTTTGATCTCTGGATAAGCTGCAACATTCATTGCAGTCACTGAAGGCTGACATGGGTGACTGCAGTTTCAGTCCCCGTGCAAAAGAAAGCCTTGCAAAAGTAGCGCTTTATCTCACTCTGGGATAGTGCTTGGCAAACCAGTTGGAAAGGCTTATTATTTTACCCTGTTTTTCTATCTTTTTAAGGTCAAAGAAGTTCCTTAATTTTGTTGAAAGCTGCCTTGTAAAAAATTATTTGCATCGTCCGTCCACTGAAACCTTGCTTAAGCACTCCTTTATCCGAGACATGCAGAATGAACGGCAAGTGCGCATCATGCTGAAGGACCACCTGGATAGGACGAGGAAGAAGAAAGGAGAAAAGGGTAATGTGGCAAAAAGAAAAAAGGAAAAGACACTGCAAATAGTAGGTCCTCTTCTGATACTTGGCAGTGGAGTAAAAAGTAGATACATCTTGAAATACAGTACCACAAAAAACTGAGAAAGCTTTGATGCTGGTGGCAGTGGGGTCATTTTGAATATCTCTGCAACAGCCTCAATCTTCAGTGGTATGTAAGTGCTAAAGTCTTTGGGGGTTGACTGATGCTGGTTCACTGAACACAACCCAAATGCTGATGTGACCAGAGTCCAAGTAATGCCTAGGCCTCTATTTTCTAAATAGAGTATCTAAACTGTACTCAGTGAGCATTTCCTAGTCTCTCAGTTCATCTCTTGGCTCCTGATACCTTTATATGGCGACGCAGCAAGTAAATTAATTATATCTTGTGAGTTCTTTGGAGGCAGAAGCATTTTGTAGTGGAGTGCACAAGTGAGTCCTTGAGAAGGCTTCCAAGATCCAGTCACACGCACTTGGATATAATTGATTGGCTTTTATACCAGATTCATGAAGTAAGAGAGAGAAATGGAGCTGGTTCCTTATTCTTCGGAGCAAAACCTGGAAGAAGCAGTGTTGGAGTGGGAATGGCCCTTGTGTCAGTGCACAGACTGATGTGCAACAGAGAACAAAGTAGCCTGCTGACCTGTGATTTTCCCTACCCTGACACCTCTCATTCTCCTTTGTGTTTTATGATGGCAGGGGCACTGTGAAGATTAGTGACAGTGAGGGCAAACTCACATAGTGCTGTAAAGGTGATAAATTACTTTAAAACTCTTAAATATTGATTTGACAACAGGAGTATTTGTGCCTGAAATGAAATTGCTGTTGCAGTGTAAATTTATTGACTCCAGTAGTCATAGAATCATAGGGTTATAGAAAGGCTTAGATTGGAAGGGACCTTAAAGATCATTCCGTTCCAACCCCCTGCTGTGGCCTAGTTGCCACCCTCTAGTTCAGGCTGCCCAGCGCCCCATCCAGCGTGTCCTTGAATGCCTCCAGGAATGGGGCATCCACAGCTTCTTTGAGCAACCCGTTCTAGTGCCTCACTGCCCTGAGTAAAGTTTTTCTTCTAATATCTAACTTAAATTTCTCCTCTTTTAGTTTAAGGCCATTTCCCCTTCTCCTGTCGCTATCAGACCGGGTAAAAAGTTGGTTCCCCTCCTGCTTGTAAGCTCCCCTTGAGTACTAGAAAGCCGCAATGAGGTCTTCTCAGAGCCTTCTCTTCTCCAGGCAGAACAAGCCCAGCTCTCTCATCCTTTCTTCATAGGAGAGGTGCTCCAGCCCTCTGATCATCTTCGTGGCCTCCTCTGGACCCAGTCTAACAGCTCCACATCCTTCTTGTGCTGGAGCCGCAGGCCTGGACGCAGTACTCCACATGGGGCATCACGAGGGCAGAGCAGATGGGGACAATCCCCTCCCTGCCCGCTGCCACTCCTCTGTCAACGCAGCCCAGGACGCTGTTGGCCTCCTGGGCTGTGAGCACACACTGCTGGCTCATGTCTGGGTTTTCACCTGCCAGGACCCCCAGGTCCTTCTCCGCAGGGCTGCTCTCCAGGAGTTCTTCTCCCAGTCTTTACACAATATCTGGGATTGTACCTACCCAAGTGCAGCACCTTGATCTTGGCCTTGTTGAACCTCATTAGCTTCTCATTGGCTCACTTTAAGAGCCTGTCTATGTCCCTCTGTATGACATCCCTCCCTTCTGTTGTTTCAGCTGCACGTCTTAGCTTGCTGTCATCAGCAAACTTGCTGAGGGTGCACTTGATCCCGCTGTCTGTGTCATTTGATTAAAATGCTGAAGAGCACCAGTCCCAAGATGGACCCCTGGGGGACACCACTCATCACCGGCCTCCACCTGCACATAGAGCCATTGACCACAGCTCTCTGGCACCAGCCATCCAACCAATTCTTTATCCACCTCATAGTCCAGCCTTCAAATCCATATCTCTCCAATTTAGAGATAAAGATGTGGTGCATGACCATGTCAGGAGCCTTGCATGTGTCCAGATAGACTACATCAGTTGCCCTTCCATTGTGCACACCTGCTGTCTCTCCATTGTAGAAGGCCACCAGATTGTCATTGTAAATTCTGTCACCCCTTTCAGCTGAGGGTCTCAAGGTGCTTTCAAATGGACAGACAGCCAGTTAAAAGGTTTTCACAAATACACTTGAAGGGGTAAAGATGTGGTGATAACAGTCACATGTTGATAGTTAAAGTTGGACCTGAAAAGGGCTGATTTTAATCAGAATTCCCCTGAATGAACAATGTGAAACTGCCAGACTATACGCTTCAAAATATTGATGCCAAAAAAAGTTAAGTAAGTGCCTATTTCGACTTACTCTGTATTTTAGCTGTATGGCATGCTAATTTGAAATCCTCCCTTACGAGTTACCTCCATGGTGCTCTTGAAGAGAGCTTGAAAAATATGGGTCACCTGCTCCTGAACTGCTGCACTAAAACTAACGTTGTTTGATTATCCCTATTAAAATTGTTCATTTTAATACAAAAAGAGGCACATTTACTAAAGGCCTCAATTTAGTTATGCAGAAGGTGTGCAATAGCAGAAGAAGTCAGTGTAATTCTTTTATACCGTATCTAAATTTATACATGAAATAACTCTGCTGCTAATGTTGCTGGGAGGGTTGGCTATCGCAGTGGGCTAAGCCTAGTACATTGCAGATTGTAAAAACAAGTTAGTTTTGCAAAACCAACGTAGCTAGTGAAGGGAAAAAGTGAAAGTACATAAAGGGGCCCTCTGACCTATGGTCTGAAGTAGGCTTTGTGATGCATACCTAAATATCTTCTGCTGCATCCACTCAGCCTCCTAGTGCGACCTGGGGCTTTTAAATTCCTGATGAACTGCATGTTGTTCAGTTTTAGTGCTCAGAAGCCAAGTTCAAGATAGCATCTTAAATAACAACGTCCTCCACTGGCATTTATTAGCCTCTCTCTTTTTTTTTTTAATAGAAGAAACGGACTATGATTACAGTGGAAGTGAGGAGGAAGATGATGAGCTGAATGAAGATGAAGGAGAACCAAGGTTAATTTTATGACTAGAATATAAAATTTGATTGGCCAAGCTGTTCTCATTGAAGGCAGCTCTCCTCACACAGATTTGCTTTCTTACCTTACTCTAAATCCCTTATCTACTGTATCCCCTCTGGTAGCTTTAACTGCTTTGTAGCTACTGAATATAAATGCTGAGTGTAACAAGCTGCCGCTTCATTCCCTGGCACGAGAGGGAAAATTCTGAAATGAAGGAGCAATAATCAGCTTCAGGCTGTGTTGTAGCACAGTAAATGCAGATGCATAGTCAACATGGCAGAGATTTATCAAAATGTTTTCATTTGCTAACACGGAACAAGCAGTTCCCGATAGACCTTGTATTCTCCCTGCTTTAACGTTTATTTAGTCATATATAAATTTATATTTTGTTTCAGCTCCATAGTTAATCTTCCTGGGGAGTCAACTCTCCGTCGTGAGTTTCTGAGGCTGCAGCAGGAGAACAAAAACCGTTCTGACCCTCAGCGCCAGCAGCAGCAGCTGAAGGACCAGGAGAAATACAAGAAGCAGCTGCTGACAGAGCGGCAGAAACGCATCGAGCAGCAGAAAGAGCAGAGGAGGAGGCTGGAGGATGTAGGGACTGGCTTGCATTGTTATTCCACATCCCCTCACAAACAGAAAATGTGCCTGTAGAGAGTAGGCAGCGAAAGGCAAGAAGGCTGTGCTAAATTGTCAGTGCAGCCTGTTGTGCACTCTTTAACACTGGGAGAACTGTATCACTTTTCAACACAATGATATGAAGTGATTTTAAAAGGGCTGTGCTCTTTTTCTGCTGACAAACTGCCCTGACCATTGGGAGCTGCAGATGCAGGACATTTCCCTTGAGCTTGGCTGTAGAAGCCCAGGCAGATGCGATGTGAGGTCCTGGTTTCTTTCTCTTGTGTGTTGTCCATTCTGAGTCTCAATTCCTGATCCAGACTTCTGGCCCTGCTTCTTTTTAAGATTTTACAAGATAAGCTGCCTTTTCAGCTGTCTGACACATTATGGCGTTGCAGGCATTGCTAAATCACCAGCGGGCCTCTTAGGAGCATCTGATGAAATTCAAGCATTGTGCAGGCACTCCCAAATGGCATTTGTGAAACATGATACTGTTCCAGCAAAACTGGGGGACTCTGGGAAAACCCTTCTTTCTCAAAATGACAGAAAGATTAGCTGCCAACCACAACAAAAAGTTCACATACCTACCTAAATGAACAGCAAATCAGCCCTCAGCTGCCAAAAGGGCAAAGGTTTCACTTCAGATTTGATAGTTATTGTGGTGGCAGTTTGTGGCTGTCTGCTCCTGCTGTGCTGTGATCGGGTATCCCCTATTACTGCCTGCACCTCAGGAAATGAGCCTTGTGATTAATGACTACTGGCATAAATAATTGGTGGGTATGAAAGGAAAACAAAATAAGCAATATTATTCCCTGGCTCTCTTCCAGCATCAGAGGCGAGAGCAAGAACTCCGAAGGCAGCAGGAGTGTGAACAGAGGTGGCCAGAGACTAAGGATGTTCAGAGGAAAGAGGAGAGGTGTAAGGAAGACAGAAGGGCTGTGGAAGATGATGAATGGTTCATAGGAGATGGGCAGAGGAAATCAGAAAAGAAGCAGGTATGAAAGGGTTTGCTGGCAGCAGTTTGCAGCTCCCTGTTCCCATAGATGTCTTTCTCAGTTCTCTTGAGGTTGTTGCCATCCTCTGAGTCACAGACCAGAGAGAGACTTCTTAATGCATTTACTGCCTCTTGTTCTCAAAGGCAACCTTCTCTGGACATAACATGCAAATTCCTTACTGAGTCACCTCCCTGAGCTACAGCAATGACACTTCCTCTCCCTTGAGGGTAGCACTTCTGTCCCTGCTGTTTCTCCTCCCTGAAGTTGTCTTCAGTCACTTTAATCTGATTTAAGGTACCTTTACCCTGAAAGTTTCCAGCATAAGCTCAACTTAAGCTTAAATCTCCAGAGTCTCCGGTTTCACTTTGGGTTGTACAAAGAACAGTCTCTTACTCACAGAATAAAAATGAAATGGAGGTTATTTTTAATGCTGAAGTCTCATTGTCAACTCTGGCACCTTGGCCGCAATGTTTTCCTAAAGTTGCTGCAGATGAGCTGATTCATAATCAGGTAGAAGCACTCAAGGAGTGTTAATTAATTAAAGCCCTCTGTGTGTAGGAAAAGTAGAAGGAAAAAATGTGATTCTCTGTTGTGCTGTTCCAAAAGCCAAACTCTGAGTGTTTGGAATCGTTTTTTGCTTTCTTTTCCTCAGAGTTGTGGCTTTTCTGTCAGTCTTGCTGCAGTTGTGCTCATTTGCTCTTTTGAAAAGCCAGTATTTCCAGCAGTCACCTCAGTTGTCCTCAGAGGCATCGTTCTCTTTGACGTTCATCACTCTGCTTTCAGAAAAAGGTGGAAGACGTGCAGCACAACAAGAAGGGGCATCGAACTCTCCCCAAAGATCAGACGCAGCTGCTGTCTCTCCAGCATGACCACAAGCAGAAGAAGAAGGAGCCTTCCAAGAGTTCAAATTCAGCAGCACATCTTCCATCAAGCAATGCAACCAAAGAGGTACCAGCTCAGCCAGTGTAACGTTCTGGTGCAGGTGCAGTTTATCATGCTGTGGTGATGCTAAAGTACAGTCTGATCTTTGAATTTACAGCTTGACCTGTGTCTTTCTACACACTTAGGCTACAGTAAAGCCTTTGGTCTCCATTAATGTAGAGGATAAGGAAAAGGAATAGCTAGTTTATATCAATGCTACTTGAGTTGAAAGAAGTGTTTGGCTGTGGTGAACCAGGAATCACGATCCCTCTGGTCAACTAGGTGTCATTCTCTGTCTCCCAAAGAGAATTAAGGTAGTGTCATCTGAGGATTTAACAGATGTCTTTGCCTGACTTTAAGGTTCACAAAACTGACCCAGACACAGAATAGTGTTGTGCCTCCCAAGCATGGGTCTTTGTGTCCCTGGTGTTAGATTGTGATGCCTTTTCATCTTTTTTATCTCCTGGGATTTTAGGTAGATAAGATTTGGTGGATAAGGGGTAGCCACGTACAGTCCTCGATAAGAATTCTTGTCCATTTCATGCTTTTGTCAACTCTGAAATATTCTGCAGTGCAGCTTGTTCTACTTACTGTTATTGTATGGGTAAAAGCTACAAGTCTATTTCACATATGTTATCTCACCATTCCTGGCACTTATTTTGCTTTTCAATCTACCCCAGTATGTGAGCCTGTCTCTATATCTGGTGTGATTTCACGGTACCAGAGCAAAGAACTTGGCTTGGTCAGTGTCAGAAGTCTCCGCAGCTCACACATCCCTCCTCAGGGGTGGCTGTGTTAAGTAAAGAATATTAGGTGTGCTATTCTGTGCATTCCCAGCAAAGCATCTTCCATAAATACCTAAACCAAGCACATGCATAAGTTTGTAGAAGGAATGCAGAGCGCTGCTTATTAACACCTTGCTGCAGTTTTGAAGCAAGTGCCCTCTTTGATGTCACCTCTGTGAGTGTGCTCATGCTGCAGCTGGCTCCCAGAGGTGAAATCTTCTATGGTGATAAGCAGTTAAATGAAACTCTTTTTGGTAGGATTATTGAAATGATGAATTTCGGTAACTGGATAAAATATGCAAACAGCTAAGCAGCAATATGAAATCAAGAAAACAAAAGATATTAAGTCCCTTGTTAGAGCAGCAGTTTGTGAAAACAAGAGAATGTCTAATTCTGTTTGAAGTAAAACTTAACTGTCAAAAAATGCCCACAATCCGAAGGCTTTACTGCATTGACTGATTAAACAAATCTTTATTGACATTTGAATGAGCTCTTTTGGAAATGACTATTTATTTGGTGATAGAGGGTGGGATGTTATTCTGGCTGGGGAGAAAGTTGGGTGTGGACAGAGCAGTAAGCTGCTTTCGCTAAATACACATCATCTAAGTCTTTGAGATGCTTTGCCTTTGCTAGGCTTTGGGTGGATGGGAAGAAAATGCAACTCTAATTCATTTAACTTTCTTTTCTATGTCACTGTAGCTAGAAGTCAAAGCAGAACTGTAAAACGTCAGCTCACTCTACTCTAGTTTTGGCATGAGTTTTCTAAATGACCCCTTTGTAGCAGAATGAAATGTACTGTGGAATTTAGTGTAGGCAGTCACTGTTAACTTCTAGTGTAATGGTGAAAGAAAATAGTACTAGTTGCAGGTGAGTCAGGAACACGTGGAAGGAAAACAGTAGGAAAACAAAAGGGAAATCACATCCGCAGGTCGGCCCTTGAGGTTCATGGCACGGTGCTGTTATTGATGACAGTGGTGGGTACCATCATATACTCTGCCTTTGAGGACAAATTCTTTTACAGTACGAGTTAATCTCAAAACTTCTTGAAAGATGCAGATCCTTCCATTAAAATCCTAATTAATGCAACAAGGTTGGGTTTTTTTTGGGTTGCAATTTGATACTTTGTAATGATGTCAGCAGACATTAACTATATAGGAGTCAGACATTCTTTAAAGTTTTGTCTGTTTTTAACAGTGATAATTCAATGAATTTGTTCCTGTTAATATTGGTCTTTAGTGGTTTATTAGCCAAAAATATGCCAGTTCCTATACTGGGAGAGGTCTGCACAGGGTTAGATACAACATAATCTAGAGTGAGTTCTTTTTTTCCATAGCTTTTGGTTCTCAGTGGCATTTGCAGGACCAGTTATTGATACAGGAAACTAACGTTCTCCAGAATTACTGTTGAGTTGAAGCATTAAAAACCATCAACAAATACCCTATAGCCTCCCAAAACCTCAAGTTTAACATTTGGGGCTGCGGAGCCTTTTCTTGGAGGTTTCTCAACTTTGCCATCTCACTCGCCCTGTGGCAGGCAGGGCAGGGCAAGTTTCCCTGATGCATGCAGATGTGAGCTCGTTCCCTGTGCTGTATCTGATCCCGGTGGCATTGCAGCTGGTGAGCTGAGGAAAGGATTCTGAGCTCAGGCTTGATGCTGGAACATGAAGTTTAGTGCCTCAGTGCCTGCACTGGGAGCCCGGAGTGTTGGCTGCTTGAGTTTGCATCTGGATTGTAATATGCTGCATGCAAACACTTGTTGAGAGCAGAGGTGGTAGTTAAATTATCATTTCTAGTTTAGTGAAACCACTCTAATTTTTACACCTGTCTTCTTCTTGGTAAAATTTGCTTTTCATTGTTAGGAGTTGCAAGTAATGAAAATCTGACCTCGAAAGTAATGTAACTTCTCGGTTCACCAGAGCTAGAATTTCTTGATATTTGGCTGTAGTTGCTCGTCTAATACCATTTTAGGTTGCTTTCCCTCTGCCCCCAGTTAAGATCTGTGAGACTAAGGGGAATTGTTTTCCACCTCCTCAGCAGGTTCCTAGACTGGATTCAGAATATGCTTATCATCCTGATGTAAACACAAACACCCAGGTACAGTGAGAGGCACCGTTAAGAACGTCCACCCAGACAGACAACTGGGTACAAGATGGCATTAACATCTCTTGCTTGCGGAGTAGAACTGCTCCTAGGCTGCTAAATCAGAGGATGTGCTAAGGATTTATGCTAGAGAATGGGAATGAGTCATGTTGAATGAAACTGGGAAGAGCAATGGGGTCAAAACCGTGGGATGGAGGGTTTGTAATAAGCAGTGCCCTCAGGACATAGAAGGACCTTTCCTTTCTTTCTATTGGACCTAGATGATGTCTCTCAGTCCTTTCCATAGGGCAGTTAACATACCAAACAACAGAGCATTAAAAGCATTTCAATGTAGAAAGCTGCTTGCAGTAAAGTCCATGTTGTAGAAGAGGGTAATAAATTCACAGCAAAACAGGTTGCGTGCTGTCAAAGGTAAATAAATACAGAGAGATGGTTCCTCCCAGCTAAAATCCTAGCCTGCAGCAAGCAGAATGACCTAGAATGAAGCAGATTGCAGCTCAGGCATGTCAGGTGCCTCTTGTCCTGCTGCGGTTTGGAAACCTAATGAGAAAGATAGAGTTGCAAATGGAGAGGCAGTGCTGGTTTGTATTGTGCCAGGGCTGACCTCTCCTCAGCAGGGAGGTCTGTCAGAGTCAATGTGGTTCTGTGCTGCTGTTGGAGAGCATCCAGGCCGTGAAGCTGAGCGCACAACACGCCTCTTCTTTTCTCCTTCGCAGGCCGAGGACCGAAGAAAGAGAAGTGATGGCATCCAGCCTGCCCTGCAGTGGCCTGCGGCGCTGGGGCACGACGCCATGCCACAGGCAAGGGTGGGCTCTGGCAGCAGCTCCAGCCCCTGCACCCCTGCGATGCAGAGAGCCGTCTTAGTGCAGGTATGGCGTGACACAGGGAGGAAGCAGGGCTGGTGCCTGAGCAGAGCAGTGCACCACAGGCCCGGTTCCCTTCGCTCCTGCCGTAGCCAGTGGGTGCCCATGAGAGCCT
The DNA here is from genome assembly GCF_002078875.1 of Numida meleagris. Classification (NCBI taxonomy): domain Eukaryota; kingdom Metazoa; phylum Chordata; class Aves; order Galliformes; family Numididae; genus Numida; species Numida meleagris. Next base: position 17,383,979 of record NC_034416.1, read on the forward strand.
GCCTCCGATTTGCAGTGCCACCTTGTACTGCTAAGTTACGAGTGGAGTTTTACTTATGTACTGCAGCTCAAGTTTAGATAACAGTTATTTTTATACGCTTGATGCCTGACTGTGCTGACTCTCTGATATTACTCTTTGCTGTTTCATAAAAAGCCTGAATGACTGCGCTGTTACAGCTCCTGGATGATGTATTATTTATACGGTGCCATAAATATATGTGACACTTTACAGAACAACTCTAAAGCCAAGATTTGTATCCTGGAAGACTAGGTACACAAGCAAGATTGTTAGTGGTCTTATAAAATAATCTAGAAGTATAAGAAGATGGAATAAAGACTGGTTACCAATGCAGAGTCAGGTTTTTGCCTGTGGGTAGAGCACAGCAGGCCTGTGAAGTCCCGTTTCTAGTCTTCAGTTGCTGCATCAGCACTTTCTAGGTCTTCTAGCCCACATCTGTGAATGAGAGTTAATACTTCAAAATGTGCAAAGAGACTCCTGAATGCAAAAAGAGTTGTCCGCTGTGTCCTGTGTTGTGCACATCCACTGTACCTGAAATGAGTAGCTTAGACTGCAGTTACTTTTTTCTTTCGGAAGGGACTGTAAGCATGTATAAGCAAAAGGAAAGCAAGACATCAGGCAGAAAACGAATAAACTGCTATAATTGTGAGCACAGCTCATTTAATCTGAAAATCTCCACTTGTTTTGAAAAGCATGCAGTGACAGGAATAATCTTATTACTGTTACTGTCCCCTGCAGCAATTTGTTTGTACGTTCAGACGTCTCCTCAACAAGGAGGATATGCAGTCATAGTGCTGGACCTTTGGCAGCCCTCAGCTGTGCCAGATGCCTGGTGCAGTGTCTGACCGCGTCTCCGGTTGCTTCCATGTGGTTTAGCTGGTGGCACCCATGACCAGGGGGCATTTGGATGAGGCTTGGGCATTGGATGTGAACTTCTGTGGTGTCTGTTGGCCTCGCTTCCCTGCCTGGTGGATCCTGGAGCGAAAGGGGGAAGATCAGACAGAGGAGGGGTGCCTGGATTGTTAGTGTTAGTCCAGCTGCATGCCACGCTGCCTTGCTGCTGAGCCCTAGCAGCAGTGTGGGCCCTTGGACATCTGTGAGGCCACTTGCAATTACAGGTTATTACTATGAGATGCTATTCCAAGCTCTTCTTTAGCTTATTGCTAGCCACTGGAATCTTAGCATCTCTGTAGACTGGCCGTGCTGAGCTCAGCATGTTCCAGCTCAGCCCTTCTCGTAGCACCACTGGTGTTCTGCCTCCTCACGTTGTATTGCTCAAAGCACTCCGTGCCTCCTCCTGCCCCCAGAGCCATGGTTCTCCCAGGGCAGGCTTCCAGGCTCAGTGCTCCACTGCCCTACTTCTGCACGTGCCCTGGAGTGAGTCAGCATGAGGCAGGTAATAGCTGGCTGGTAGCCTCTTCGGGTCCTGGTGGTGATGGAAAAATCAACATGGGCAGCTGTCAGGAAAGGAAAGGCCGCATTTCCCCCAGTAGCATGACCTTGAGAAAATATTGGTGTGTCTTCTCACATCCTTTTTTTTCCATGGGACATTAGACAATTTAAGTCACAAGTTTTCTGACTGGTCTAAATTGATGGCCTAGCTCATAGCATTGACTCCCTGGAGAGCTGGTGCAAGGTCTACAAGAAAGGTGCTTATATCTTAGCCTTGGGCAGAAGCTGGTAGCTCCCTTCAGGTGAATATTTTGATCCTATAATAGAAGCTGTAGAGCACATACTTTATTTTGGGGCATCTGGAATTCTGCAGGAGCACAGCATCTGTACAGAGAAGAGTCCTGGCCTGTTACAGTGTCACCCTGTGGGTGAAAGGATCTGCATCCTAGCATGGCTATGACCCAGCCTCCCACATTGCCCAGGGTATGGCACTTTGTCCCTTTGCACCTTGTTGGGGCTTCTCTATTTCGTAGCACTTCTCCCAGCTGCTTCAGAGAGTGGTGAAGAATGAACTGGTGAATGGATTTATCACCCTCTTTCACATTCCTTGATAGAAACTACACAATAAAAGTTTAATGCTATGTTAAGTGATAGTGTTACTTAAGGGTAATAGCAGGCAGCGATTTATAGTCATTACCGTGTGATTTCACTCCCTGCTGGCAGTTGCCCTGTTACCCACGCACAGGTCGGTGATCCAGCAGGTAGGGACCATGTGGACAGGGAGAAGCCAATCCGTGGTCTTACCTGCTGTGTAAGCATGGAAACCAGATGAACTTCAATGGGCAATTTATAAATCTTAAGGGTTGTGTTTCATTCTGCTGGCTGGCAGCAGCTGTTGATGCTAATAGCTGTGTTGGGAAACGCTGCCTGTATTAACTTCATAAAGTGAGAAGGCAATATGAGTGATGGGCCAGTTAGTCACCTGGAGATGAAAAGACTTGCAGCAATATACTTGCAGAGTTCAGTACGTGGGTGCCCTGTTGATTTAAAATAAAAGTGAACCGCAGAGTTAAAATGCAAGGTGAATTCATCGCAGATGTCTGCGCTGAGGAACTTCCATCCATATTTGAGATGGAGGAATCATCTGTCATCACTGCTCTGCTCAGGCAAAAAGACTTTTTATTCTAAATGATCCCATCCTATGAGGTTGTATGGCACCTCCTGCATCCCCAGACCTCTCTCACAACAATCTCTCTGGAAATCCTAATGCAGCTCCTGAGGGTCAGGGAGCGTGGTTTCTCAGTGTCTTGTACTCTGGTGAGGGAAATGTGAGATATTCCCAGATGAGAGCGTCCCGTTTCCCCTTGTTTTTTACCAGTTCTGGCTCTGGTGAGCTGCAGCACAGTGGGCGATGGGGATGAGCTGTGGGATGAGCCGTTCTGGGCGGCCCGCAGGATTTCACAGGCTGTGAATAAAGTCACTGGGTCTGTCTGTCTGCCCAGCATCTCACAGTGTCTGAGTAGAGGATGGAGTTAGCCCGTATTTGAAAGGAGCTCCTTTCTTTAATCGACTCTCTGGTTTTCCTCTAGGATTTGCTACCTAGTTCTCCTCTACTGTCTGGAGTAATGGGGCAAAAATAGAACAAGAAAGCTAATGCTATTAGAATAATTAGCTGTGCATCAGATCATTGATTGACACAGTATCCCAGATTTATTCCTAAATTTAAGGCAGTGCTTTTCCTTATGCTGTTTTGTAACAGCAGTTGCATATATCTACCCCCCATATGAAGATTCAACTCAAATTCATAGCTTGTATGTCCCCCAAAAAAGCAGTATAGCCTCTCTTTTTAAAACATCTTGTTCCTAAATCTTCTTGATCTAATTGGTCTTTTGTACTATGTAGCCTTTTTGTTGTCAGGAAGCAGTAGGTCTTTTGCCTTAGCTCTGCGAGGCGTGTGTTTGTGGTTTGAAGGCCCCTGGTAGGTACCATGTTGGCTACCTGTGCTTTCTGTGCACCAGAGGAGCAGCTCTTCTTTTAGTACTACTGAGAATGAAAGCAATTTAAGGTTCAAGTCTGTTAAGTTTAGATTCATTAGTAGGTGTCTTTTTTGTTGGTTTTTTTTTTTTTTCACCATACAAATAATTTTATCTGTAGAAGCTTAAGGGACTGCCAGACACTATGATTTTGGGGTTATCTAAGACATTTTCCGTTTGCTTTGGAGTTGTATGACCTTTTAAGTCCAGCAGAATCATAGAATGGGACCTTTGAGATCATCTACTTCCAACCCCCTGCTATAGGCAGGGACACCTTCCTCTAGACCACGTTGCTCACAGCCTCATCCAGCCTGGAAAATCATCCCAGAAGCAGGCAGCACATCTCAGCTTTACGTGGAACTGGGGAACTGATCTGTCCCTGCCCAAAGAAGGAAGATGGGTGCCATCTGCAGAGGGGACGTTTGTAGTTTAGAGTTTCTCAGTCGCTTGAATTGTGATTCAGCAAAGCTCATCCCCACTTTTAAGCAGGGGCAGTTTGCTGGTACACTGCAGGACTCCAAAGCTGGAATTCAGGAAGAGATGTAAGTATCTTGTTGAAAAACTGGCCAGGAAAAAAATCTTCCTATATTCTGATAATAATACACTTGCTATAAAAGCTGTTCCTGCCCCTAAGATGAGTCACTTCAGGGAACGCTTTGCTGTTAAAATAATTCTGCTTAACTAAAAACTATTATTAGTGACAATCATGTTGGACAAAAAAATGATTTTGACAAAATGCAAGGACACGGATTATGAGATGTTGTAACTGCTGAAAAAGCTATTTTCTTTAAAGGGAGCCCTCAGAACGTGTTATCCCCAAAAGGCAGCGGAGGCACCTGAATATTTAACCAGGTGAACTCGTCAGAAGTGTCTTTCTGCAGCTGACTTGTCCTTGCTGGACTCAGAGGCTGTGATGGGACGTTTGAATGGTTATTTGACATCGTTAAAGAGTTTTAGAATCACTCTCAGTATTTTAACGATTTTAGAGTCACGGTGAGTTCATACTGCTGTTACATCACAGAAAGCCTGCGTGCAGATCTGTTACTCTGTGCTGGTTTTTAATAGCGTGAATAACTTCACTTAAAAGTGAGCTGCGTGCTGGGGAACTAATTCTTGTGCATTTAAACTTTGACACAGATGAAAATTCCCAGCCTCTATTTGTACTGGGGCAGCAAGGCTGCTGGTTTGCAGTGCATCTGAGGCGAGGGGCCTCCCGTGCTGCTGTGTGGAGCCGGGCTGGGGGGTCCATGGGGAGCCCTGCTCCCGCTTGGCATGTCAGGGGGAAGCACCGAGCAGCACGGCTTCAGGCACTGCCCTGCTCTCTGTCTATTTCTGTCACATTCCATTGGTTCTGGCTTAGGAGCCCCTCCGGACGGGCCCAGCTCACACTCCATTTCCATGTTTTCTGCCTCAGTCTTGCGTCCAAGGAGATTTCTCATTTCAGGGAGGATGAGTGCATTCAGTTGACATTTTTAGCTCTTTTCCTTTCTTCCCCTTCAGAAAACTTGAGTGTGATAGATTATTAATGTGTAGAATTCAAGGGAACTTTCCTTATTTATGTATTTATTTTAATACAGAAAGTTAGAACAACAACTCTTGAGTATTTTGGATCGAGTGGTACACTGCTTACCTGCTGTTCCACTGGAATGAATGCCACAAGGAAGTGGTTCATTTGCCACTCCCTTCACCCAAATTAGGGCATTTGCATTTCTGTTGCCCCGACCTGATAGCACTGAAGACAGCTTCTAAACACAGGTGATCTCAATGGGAGAACCTGGACACGACTATGCATGAGGAGTAGTGTGGGCATAGTAGCTAATTTCTTTCTTAGTCTCGAGTTTTCTTCCTTTTAGGCACTTGTTCATCCATTACAGAGGAGGGCCAGGGCACCCTGTAACCACTGGGGAGCTGGAAGCACTTCCAGGTGGCAGTTTGTCTGCACTGACTGTAGGCGGATGGTGGGCTTGCAAAGACAACTTTGGAAGGGAACATCTAGCTTAGGGGAAATGGATTCACACAATGATTATACTATCTCAATTCTGAAATGGAAGCATCGGTCAGGATTGAATGAAGTATACTTAGCCATAACTTTTGTGTCACTCAGTTAAGCAGTTCTCTGTGCATTGCCAGTGACCTGTTGGCTCCTCCACAGATATAACAATGCAAGATGTATGTACAGCATAGATGTTTTTAATATATTGTGCCCTTCACCTTGAAATGTTTGTGCCTAACATGCTGGAAATAAATAACTTTACCCCAACCGAGGTGAGTAGGGCTGTATCGAAACACAATACTCGTTATGTATTTACTGAAAATTAGATCTCTCAAACAGAACCATTGATATCTGTTGACATTGAGACATGTTGTATAGGACGGAGAAGTACAATTCAATTTCTCGTTTGTTTCAAGTGTGACAGTTTCCAGGCCAGTAAAGATGCGTACCACAGCAGCTCGCTGTCGGACATGGTGACCACACCGCTCAGCCCTGGACAGGATGACGTATTCTGGAGTGGGACTCGAAGTGAAGAGCAGCCCCCAAAGGTGGGTGAGACTCGGGGTGTTGGGCACTGCCTGCGGCTGCTAGTGCTCGGCTCAGCTCCCCTGCACTGTGTGCTATCCACCTCCTTGACTACACGAATCCCATTGCTTGTACAGTAGCTGGGTCTCACTAATCTAGAAAGAAGACTCTATAGACAAGGATTTGCTTCCACTTCTGTGCGCGCTGTGGTTTGTTGCAGAAAAACGCATTAATTTGTATAATTCAGCTGAAAGTGTTGGTTGGTTTTTTTTAAAACAATTCCTAAGGACAAGGGTGTTTGTCTGGGATGTGTGTGTGTGCATGCATGTGTGTATTCATTCTAATACTCTGCAGGTGGGATGTATGCATGTCTGTCCTTTTTTTCCTCCCCACCTTCCCTACCCCTCTTGATATGCACAGTTCGGTAGCAGTGCAGGGTAATCCACCACCTACGAAAAGCTGCATTAAGTGACCGCAGATGTGTTTCCCTGTCTGCTTTAACTATTGACCAAGAATAGTGCTGACTCCAGGGGAAGGTGCCAACCACTCCCAGGCTGCACCCTGACAGATTGCAGTGCAAACTGGAAGGACCTGCTGCTAGTTCGCACCTTCCAGGGTTGATATGAAAGACAGCTCCACAGAAGCACTGTTCTTTTATGTTGGTTAGTTTCATTTTTGTGTTGATAGGGGTTAAGCATCATGATTATTAACTGAGTCCATCAGTAGCACTAAAATACTTGATTAAATCCTTAAGGTTCCAGAAAGGACAACCTCCAAATTTTACAGCAGGGATCAACCTGGCCAGCAGGGATGCCATTCAAGGTAAGCTCCAAAGTGTTTGATGCTTATACTAATGCTGACTTACTGCCAGAAGGAAAACCGAAGCCAATTTATTTAAAACCAAAGGCATAAACTCAGTAACACTAAAATTAACATGGGTTCATACTTTATTTAATGGCAGTTACAGTTATTTTGCCTTTTGTGTCAGTTTGTCCACTGAACTATTCAAATTCCCTGATATTAAACCTGACAGAAGCATCTGAGCTAGCTTCCTTTTAATGATGGACCCAATTCAAAGACAAACAAGCCTATTGTAGATCTCCTCCTCCTTTCCACACAAGGCAATTTTGTCTTCTAATGGAAAGCAGTATGTTTAACATATAAAGGCTGTTCCACATCATGCCACGAGTTATTTCTTTTGTTTCAGCCTGCTTGGCTTGACAGAGTGGTTTCCACACAAGTTCTTCATCCATTTCCCAGTTCTGTAGTGCAGCCATTTAACAGCTGCTTGTCATTTGATAATGTTTTACTTTCCCTTCCCATCAGAACAAGTGACTGCTGAGGGTGCAGGTTCTGTGAGATGCCAGCCTGTTGGCACCTGGGGGTGGCAGGAGTGGGTGCTGCTGGTGGCTTGGTCAGGATGCTCCTGCAGATACTCTGTGTCACATTAGCACCTGCACTGTAGTTTCAGAGGAATTCTGTGCCTGGATACTTTGCTAAGGGAGGCCCTGGCCCCAGCTCCCTGTCTAGGCACTGTAATTACAGCTTGTGGCTGTAGCTTTGTTCTGCTTGATAGTACATTGAGCAGGCACATACGCTGTCTGTAGATGTATCTTGAATATTCTGGCAGTCTGCCCATCAGGTGTGTGTACTCTGCATCCCAGGAGAAAGAACCAAGGATGCAGAGAGCTCAGCAGTAAGGGCAGCTGCCACAGGGTGGCTAACCAGGGAACATGTGAGGTACTGAGGTTGGAGAGATCTGGAAGAGAGGGAGTTTCTGCTGACGTAACCAGGCAATGTGCAGTGCTTAGGAACGGTTACTTCCGATGAGCTGAAGTCAGAAACATCATCTGAAATAACCTTCAAGTGATGCCAAACCCTTAAGAGATTCTGCTTAAAATTATAGGAGGCAAAACAGAAAAGAAACAAGTAGATAAGCCACAGTGCTATGAGTGAGGGGCTTCTTAGCCTGCAGTTGTTGAGTATGCCTCAGTTTTGCTTTGCAAGCTTGGCAACATGTTTTACTGCCTTACACATTCCTTCCTTCATTGGTAAGTGGGTGATGATGTATCCTGTAGGAGGGTGGTGGAGCAGGTTATTTATAAAAAACATGAAATTCGGAATCAGGAGTGAGGCCGATCTGTCCAGGCCAAGGGACAATTACGTGGAGGAGGGTATTTAGCGACGACTTGGGGCACTGCATTCTCCCTAACATAATGCCTAGAGGGAACTGCCCACTCCATCTTCTGTGGTTAGCGGGTGGAGCCCCGAGGAATATGAATTTTTTGCATAGAGAGTTCATCCACTGACAGCAGCAAACTTGGTTCCGTGGCCTAGGAGGTACGTTCTGGTTGTGTTCCTAAATACAAATCGCCTGATGCGCTTTCTGTCTTTCTGTTCAGTAACAGCCATCAGCTGTCCCCAGGGGGACACGCTCTGAAGCTCAGCACCAGCAGCAGCAGCACTGCTGGCAACAAGCAGTGGGAGATGGCATCTCATCAGAGCAGCCGATCCACCTCAGGTGATTCCCAAGTCAATGGTTCATCAGTCAAAACGTGCAAAGTTCCTGCCGCGTGAAATGGACTTCTCTGGAGTGTCGGGTGTGATGTTTGTGTGGGTTGGTTAGTTTCCTTGTTTGATTAAATGGGGTCTTCTGGTGATAGGTTTTCAGTAGCCATCTTTATTTTATGGTTCAATGTTCCTAAAATATGAATACTTCCTTTTTTTTTTGAGTCAAAAAGTGACTGTGAACATATTTCCATACAAAAAAAATTAATTCAATTAAGGAGTGAAAAAAAATAGTTCTCGTGTACATACTGACACTACTGAAACTCAGCAAAGCTGACCTTGCAGGTACACAGATCTAATTCAGTGCTAATGCTCATTGGCATTAGCAAATTGGCAATTAGAAAATTGGCATTTTCTGCATTTGCCATTTTTTTCCATTGCCCCCTAATAAGATGATACAGATGAGCAGTTGTTGGACACCTATGTTTCTGCACTTTAATGTTGTGCTGCCTGAAGGAAGCCTAAGGAAGCACAAGACACTCCGTGCAGCACCTTGTGAAACATTCTTCCTCTAATCTGCAGAAAGATAGTGGAACTGAAAAAAAGGCACAAGAAGTTAAAAGGTGGAGATAGCCTCATCCAATGTAAGCATGGTGCAACTTGGTAAGGTATCTCGGTAGCAGTGGTAGCAGTGGAAGAATGCAGTGGGCTCGCTGATGGGTGTGCAGATTTTTTGCAGTACAGGCTCTGGTTCCTGAGTCCTGAGCTGAGACTGGGGCAGAAGGGGACATGGAGCAGAAGTGGAAGGCTTTGTTCCTCTGTTGCTGTTCCTCTAGTGCTTTTTCTGTGGGTCAGCTCTAGGACAATTTCTTGTGTAGCTCTTTGCAAAGCAGAGTATTTTAGAGCACTTTGTATCCGGGTTGATGCAGATGGGTGACATGGGGAATCACGCCCAGTTCAAGGCAGGGTGGATGCTAAAAATGTTCTGAAACCACAGCAGTGAGCTGCTGAGGTCATTTATTTTTAAACTGAGGCTCACATTGTTAATTTGCAAACTCTTGATAAATGCAGAACAAATTGCTTATTTATTACATTTGCACAAGCAAGCCAATTCTGCTTTCCCTAACCATACAGGGTAGGAAGCTTTGCTTCAAGGGAAAACCAGAGCACAGTTTAAACTGCTTGGGGTTTGTTTCTTTTTGCTCTTATGTCATTTTATGTTTGAATAATAGCATGATGATGAGCAACGAGCAGCAGCCCAGCTCAACTTTGCAGTGTCTGCATGATGTGTAACTCCTGTGCTATTTTGGCATGGGGAAATGAAAACCTCACTAGCCTTGGAAAGAATAGAAAACCTCCCTTGTGGTTTAAACTGTCTCCTTGGGTTCTTAAGTGTCATGAAATTACAGCTAGTTCTGGCATATGGTGTTCCAGAGTTTGTTGCTTTCCCAAACCCACAGGGACAGTGAAATGTGCAGGAAGGGCCTATAAATACTTTAAAACTAATATTGCCGCCGAGTTGCTTAGGTACTCATTGACCAATAAGGAATTCTGAATTTTAAAAGCTTTGCAAAATGCACGAACGCGTGAAGCTGTTGTGATAAAACTAGCTAAATTACCAAATACCAATCTCAATTTGTCTTCTCCCCGAGCTGGGAAGGAGTCCTGTTGGTAGCAGCGGGATGGTCTGGGAGGAAACTGCTGAACGAGGCAGATGTGTCCCAGTGGCAGGGCGGGGGCACATCTGCTCTCCCTCTCTTCCCTTGTCTCACAATCTGTGTGCAGAAGGCGGCATCCCTCCAGGGCTGCATTGGCTCATCCCAGATAGCTCTGCTGGGGGAATCGAAAGGGAAGGTTTTGCTTGATGACTTGCAGGAATCCCTCCTAAGATGGCAGCAGCACGTGCAGGAGCCTCAGCTCCTCCATTGCGTGGGTGTTTGGTTGCCGTGCGGGCATGGTGCTGCAGCTGGAGGGGAAGAGCAATGCCACAGCTTCTCTGTCACCAGGGCCTGGCCTCGGCTGTGTCACGAGGTGCTGCGCGGGTGCAGGCTCTCGCTGCCCACTTCTCCATGGGGCAGAGTGGAAGTGGAAGCCTTGGTGTGCACCGAGGTGCGTAGGGGAAGCAGGGACAGAAAGGTGGCTCTCCCTGCACTGCCGTGCAAAGTAGTGAAACCTCTTCTGCTTTTAGCCCGATGCCGTGCTGAGAAGAGGGGAGTTCAGTGCAGCTGTTTGCCCCAAGCCTGGGGTTTAGCTCCTGTCTGCTGGCATGGGGATGCAGCTGGGTGGCACCTCCAGCGTGTGCCCAGCAGCTGCTGTGTGACGAGCCTCCCCTCAACGCGGGGATCAGAGGAAGGCATTAGTGTGCCTTCACCCTTTGCCCTTGCAAGCCGCCTTCTAGTCCGTAGCAATGCTGCTGCTGCACAGTGAGGTGCTGTCACAGTTTTGTTCTGCTGGTCCTACTCGTGCAGCATGAATCTGCACCTGTACCAAGTGATAGCATCCAGAACCACCAGGGAACACATGGAAAGGATTCTGTTTGCAACAAACAGAAAAAAGAGGAAGAGAAGTTTGTTGGCAGATACTGTTGCCTGCCTTGGGTGATCACTCCACGTGCTTGTCTTACGGCTCCTCTCTCTCACTCTCTTCTGCACACGCGTTTATAAGAAATAACTTCTTTTCAGGGAATCCAGGACCAGCCAAGGGAGAGAACGCTTTGTCACAGAACCACATGCAGCTGCATAAGAAGCCTGAAAAAGTTTCTCATCCGGGCCAGATGGCAGTAGGTTCTTCTGTTACTGCTTTTTCTGATTGATGCATGGTTTTCACTGAGGGCACACCTATGCAGACAGCTCTTCTGTTGGTGTGAGCTGGCTACTGCCTTCCCACCGACATCCGCCTCTGATGTCGTGGGCCAATATCATAACAGAGGAGGCATTACTATTGGAGCAGGCCTCATAAAATATATAATATAACTAATGTATATAAGTAACCAAGCATTTCAATTTTTAATATTTGTTATTAAAACATAAAAAAGGAGAGCGACAAAACCATAAAAATAGTGGGATATTTGACCTTGCTTTTGTGAAACTAATGCATCGCTCTGGCTCGATGGCTGTGGTTTCAGTTCTTAGTGAGATCTCAAGGTGCTCATCAGAGAATTTTGACGAAATTTCATTTTTCCCGTGCCTGAAAGCAGTTGTTCACAAATATACATAGAGCCAAAAAGCAATGACGTGCATAAAGCAGGAATGTGAAGTGAGGGATGTTTCTCTTTGCTAAGACAGGGCTCATGAAAGTCCAGTAGAGAGACACAAGCAGATTTTTGAGTTGAATGTCTGATTGCAACTCTGTCCATTCCATTTGGAAATGTACAGGTCATGTATTAATGCTGACTGAAAATGGAGTCGCACACACACCAAAAAATGATAACTTTTTGCAATCTTGAAACTTACTCTCAAATTCCTTTGTCATAGAGGCTGCATCTTTTTTGCTGTTCACAGGACTGTGTTTAGCCAGTGTATCAAAATGCATAAAATTATTTGCCGTAACATGAGTTAGCAGTGCACTGTGCCTTCTCCTTGTCCTGGTTTCGGCCCAGGTAGGGTTAACAGTGCGCTGATGGCTGCTGCTGAGCGATGGGTGTGCGCTGGCCACTGCCACGATGGAGCAGGGCAGGGCTGGGCTGCACTGCAAGCCATGCTGGGCTTAGAACATTCTCCTGTGTGAATTACACCCTTGTGATGGAGCAAGGAAAGCATCAGAATTCTGATAAAGCTTTTGGTATGGAGGTGACAATAGCTACATTTGTTGGAACAGTAAGATCTTGCGCGTGCTGTTTAGTGATGTGCTCTTGCTTGAGAAAAAACAACCTGAATTTTCTCTATTCAGAGCCCATGTTCCTTTGCCAAGGGGAAGGATGGCGCCAATTTGTTCTCAAAAGCAGCAGACTATTCCTCATCAAGTGACGAAGTCGGCAGCAGTGACGAAGATGACACGAACCACATGAGGTTGGCATGATTTATCTTCTCTTTCTTCCTTTTTATTACGCACTTAAAGATAACTGGAAAAAGTTGGCATACATAAATACCTCCCCTCTGAAGTTGCTATCAGTCACTTATGTCAGCTGTAATTAAGCAGTTTAATCTCACTGTAATGAACTCCCGAGGGTAAATGTTTCCTCCATCAAATGTGTGCAGTGTAATAAGCTTTGATGACTTGCTGCCCTGGGACAATGAGGAGATGTCTCGTTTTAACTGAATATCAATAGACAGCGCTTCTTTGGAGATCACTTCCCATTGATCTACATTTAAATGGAATTTTTAAAGAAAAAAGGGAAAACCGTATACCTGCATGCTAAATACAGATTGCAGTACAAAAAGCAAGGCGAGCGTGGCCCTTTTATTCAGACTCTGTTCACTCCAGTGGAAATAATTACCACCAGAAAGCTGATAATTTCACCTGGGCTGCCTCTAACGAGGGGCTCTGTAAGACTTGCTGCCTTTCTAATGTTATTTTGCACAATGGCTGCAGTTACCAGATGCACACTGTGGCTTCCACCAAGCTGATCTCACACAAACTGTTTCTCTCTACCTTTCCAGTTTCTCTTGATGATTTTGTGACTGACATCTTGTGGTGTTTTACCTCTCAAGCACAATGTGTATTCTGCTGTGAAATAATGGAGTGTACATCTCCTGCTAGTCCGAGGTGACCGGTCAGTCAACCCTGCTGCCTGGAGCAGCACACACAATTGTATTTTAGTATTAATGAACAAAACCCCTAATTTTCTTGCAAAGTGACTTTGGTTTAAACAGTTCTAGCATTTCCTTCAAAGTGCATCACTGTGCCAGAGAGCTCTCTAGGACGGGACATAATTGCACGTGCAGGTTTGTCAGTTTTCAGGAGGAGCTGCTCAGATTTGTAGTGCTGTTGGCATGCTGCAGCATTGTTCTGATACCAGTCCACACCACTGTGCTGCTCTGAAGGAGGCAGAGTTTTTGCACCCACGTATTGCTCCTGATTGGCATTTCTGAAGTTCATTTTCAAAACTGAGGAATGAGGAAGGAGAAGAAATACTGCAGTACACCTGACACATCTGTCTTTTCATTACAGCGCCTTATTTTCTTACTGCTTCTCTTCCTAACCACTTTTTAACGGCTCTGTAAAAAGTTTTGTTCACTGTAGGTCATAGAACTCATCCTAGACCTTAGAAAGACTACATAAAAATATAGATTTGCCTTGCAGCAATGACTTTTGCTACGTAAGTGTTCGGTTTTTATATCCCTGTATGCAGTAATGGTTTGAAGGTGTCTTGCTGCCTTTGGAATTCTGCATGTGTTGTTTGCATCTCCTCTTTGCAGTCCCATAGGGAGATGGGGTCAGCAGGCTGATCCCTGCCAGGTTTACCTTCCATGCAAACAGTCACCACAAGAACTTCAGTAAAACTGAAGTACAGTCTTGCCTGTTAACGTAGACGTAGAATCATAGAATCACTGAGGTTGGAAAAGACCTCCAAGATCATCCAGTCCAGCCGCCCACCTACCACCGATATTTCCCCACTGAATCATGTTCCTTAGGATCACATCTCCACGTTTCTTGACCACCTGCAGGGACAGTGACTCCACCACTCCCTGGGCAGCCCGTTCCAGCGCCAAGTCCGTCCACCTCAGCTAGCATCATTTGTATTGAAAGATAGTTTGGGAAATATATCCTGATTGCTACCAAGTACATAGCAAGAAGGATAGTGCTCAAAATGAAAGCAGCAGCCAGCACTGAAACTTCTTGTATTCTAGATGAAGGTCTCACTGTCACAGATCAGGTCAAAACCTTTCTGTTTTTCTTGTTATGTACAGCATGTGCATGCTGGGGCTGAAGCCCTTACAGGTCTGTAGGAGTGTTTCTGTAGGGGCTTTGGCTGAGACATGACAATGAGATGACACGGAATTACTCCTCATCCACACCAGTTTTCTGGTTTAAGGACAGATATCAGTGTACATGAGCCAGCATCCTACCTGCTCATGTAGCAGGTATACTGTGTTAGCACTCATTCCTCCCACTCTTCCAAGAGTGCTTCCTCCTTGGATGCCTGCAGCTTTCACAATCCCCATTAAAAACACATTTCCTGGGGTTCATTTTGTGTAGTTCAGTTTCTTCTGGTCTTTGTTGGCTGTTCATTACCAAATGTAAATAAGGTGGCTGCAGGTGTGTGCTTTCCGGGTAAGTACTTATTCCCACCAGTAAATGGGAGATGGAGGTTGTTCAGGATCAGGACCATCCTTGATCCTACTCCATGTGCTGCCATTCCTCCTAAGTTTAGTATGCAAATGTTTACAACTCCCCTGAGAAAACAAAACAAAACTACCTAACAACCCTTCTACTCCTTCACATTTGTCTTAAGACAGCAGCTCTCTCACCAAACCTCCTCTGCTACTGTGCTGGGCAGAGACCTACTGCACTTCAATGCATTGCAGTGATAAATAAATAAAGGAATGACATAAATGAGTGGAGTAAGTAAGCTGTGGGGTGGAAAAGCACAGAAGCATGGCCAGAGCCTTCGAGGCAGTTCCACCTGAGTGAGAAAGCTTAGGACACAGATAGCAGCACATGCACGGGGCATGTTGCAGGAGGTGCTTGCCCGTGGCTCCTTGTTTCCATCAGTACCTGCTTCTGGTTGCTGTGGGAGTTACTGGGCTCCATGGGCTTGTGGCCCTCATTCTTTCCCTTGTGCTCCTCAGTGGGCTGTGGCAGCAGTGCTCGCCCCACATGTGGCTGGTGCTGGGTTTCAGAGAGCAGATTTGAGCTTGTACATATGGAGGGGTTTTGTGCATTTGTTTTTTGTTGTTGTTGTCTTGTGTGTGTGTGTGTGTATTATTTTTGTTTTGTTTTTGTTTCCCCCTGAAGTAGTTCTGTTCATTAATTGGAGTTTGTTACCAGGCAACTGCTGAGCAGCAGAGTGGCAGATTTCTCAAGGACGAGAGTTCCAGATGGGATTGAACTGAAACCCCAAAGCACCGCCACAGAACAGAAGGTAATTTGGCCATTTGTAAGGGGTGGGTACGGTGTGGGGAGAGTCAAATCGTTAATGTATGTGATAAGCACAGCATCCATTTCTCCTTGGCAGCATTTTTGCTCTGAAATCCTGCTCTGTCGTTTTAAATTATAGCTATAAGCCCTGAAAAATTGTGTACTGTTTCAGGTTTTGTGCTTCCTACAAACACGCTTACATCTCAGTACAAAATTGCACCTCTTTATTTGTCCTTGTTATTGACCTGGTCGTAGTTTCTGATGTCGACATATTTCATGAAAGGCTCTGGGCAGGTTGCAGAAAGCAATATTGTTGATTATAGCCAGCGTGCTTTGTAGCTATTAGAACAAATCTGGGCCTTCTTTATCCCAATTTAAAGAGAAGTGCCTCTTACTTTTTAAAATACAGCTGAAAGAGAGGAAAAACCCTTCATCCCTCCCTACGGGCTCAGCAGAAATACGCGTCCTATTGTATACCATGTTTAGGTTTTTTCCTGTCTGTAGTTTGTAGCAGAGACCTTAAGTTATGTGGATTTTCCCATGATAAATAGTGCAGGAAAGATGAAGACAGACAAAGCAGAACGCCGTACTTTGTGGTTGAAAACAAAAAAAAAATTACAGTAATAAGATTTGCTCTCAACCTCTGAGCATTTCCCACATATTTCTGGGTGTATTCTCATTTCACAGATAGGGAAAGTAAATTGCCATGAAACTGGTGTTTTCCCCAGAGCTGCTTGGGTGAGCTGCAACAGAGCTAGGAAGAAAAAGGAGTTTCCTGTGGCTCTGGTATTTCTAAGCTTCAGATCAGAGTGAAATCCATCCAGGCTGGGGAAGGAGTTCCACCTCACCAGCATCCCATCGTCCTCAAGGAGGAAGGGCCCTGCTTTGGAGAAGAAATTATAAACAGGGCACCAGACTGAGCCAGGATCTTAGCAGCCCATGCTGTTCATCTTCCTCAACCCTGATATTAGCATGACCCATTCATTTGAATGTTTATTGTTCTGTACCAGAAATGAGAATAATCCTGCTTATCATGTCAGAGCAACAGCATGATGGGAAAGGTTGTACTGCAGTTAATAATTTCCCTTTCACAGTACCTCCATCTTCGTCTGTGCAAGGGTGAAGGAAGAACAGTACCAGCCCCAGGCCATCTCCAGCTGCCTTGTGCAGTGCCAGAGCTCTTTCCTGGCTCTTCAGCTTCAGCTTGCCCATGTTTTTCTCACAGCAGAAACAGCCCAGCTTTTTCTCCTTCTCCTGGTTCTTGGGTGCTGGGCATAGGCTGCTTAAGAGTAAAGAGAAAGAGACGCAGGTTGAGAGTGGAGAAGTATGGAGTAGAGTAGAGACGTCATGTTTTCTGGTGGGTTTGGGGGAAATGACCCCAGAAGGACAGACAGGTAACTCCCACCTCTCCTCATCAATCTCTCTGATGCCTCTCAGTCCTTTCTTTTTAGGCTGGATAGGCAAGGCATGAGAGGTGGGTAAGTTGCCCTCTATATTAAGAAATACATAGATTGAGAAGAGCTGCCTCTGAGAAACAGCCATAATCAGGTTGAGAGCCTGTGGATCAAAATTAGGGATCAGGCTGATAACAGACAACTGGTGGTCGAGGTCTACTACAGGGCGGCCTGACCAAGAGGCATGTTGACGAGAGCTGGAACTGGATGATCTTTAAGGTCCCTTCTGACCTAAGACATTCTGTGATTTTCGTGGAGCATCCTGTCTGTTCCTCCCACCTTTGTGTCACCAACCACAGCCACCACAAGTCTCCACCATTCCTTTTCCTGGCCCATTTTGAAGTGGTTTGGGTGAACCAAGCTTCCCAAATGATTCAAAGCAGGGTTTGGCTCAGTTCAGCTGAACTTGATTTGGAGCTGAATTTAAAAGTGCCATACTGGTTTTATTCCCCGAACTCAAATACTGACATATCTTTTACTGTTGCTTTTTTAAATATAAGAATTAAAACATAAAAACGCTTACACCATCAATTATACTCCTCGTTGATTAGTTGGTTTTTAAAAGGCAAATGTCTTTCATTCAGAGTTACCTACTATTTTTTTAACCTATTGGCCAGCATTCAAAAAAGCTGAGCTGATTTCAGGAGGTTTTTTATCAGGCAGTGCAGTGGACGGATGTGCCCTGGGTTCAGCCAGCCCGGTGCTGTTTGAGTTTGGTGGTGCTTTCTTTTGTAGCACTTTGCTCCTCTCCCTGTCTGTGTTCCAGTGCCAGTGGTGTTTGGGTACTCTGACCTTTCACAGCCAGGGGTAGGTCCCTCTGCACTGCCTTGCCCATCTGGGACACTGGATACTTTACAATTCCCATCTTTTTTCCTCTCAAAGCTTCTAGTCATGTTTTCCCAGAAACTTCCAGTGTTCCAGTGACTATTTCAGTAGGGGGTGAGTTTGAGTGGTGCCTCGCAGTATTTCCTTGAAGCTAGCGGGATCCTACAAGGAGGGCCACGGTACAAAAACTCACTGTTCTAGAAATGCTGGTAATGGATCCAGCTGAATGTGGACACTCAAAAATAAGGTAGGTGAAAAGTAGCAATGAAATGAATGACAAGGGTCTTTACTATAAACTATACGTAGGTCCTGAGTTGAGAAGTACCTACTTCTGACCATGGTAGAGGTCAAGTCTGTAATGCTAAGAGAAGTCATTTGTTTCTGTGTCAGGTGTCTCTGAGGATGAAGTTCTTTCCCTGAGATAAAGTAGATGACTAACGTTTGGGGAGCACTTCAGAGGTGGAAACCAATGTTGATATCTCAGGTGTTTACCACGTGTTTTTATATTACCCCCTTTTAAATCTTTCTGTAGGGTTTGTGTTTACCCAGTGCATCACGCAGAGCGCTCCTACTCATATCCTCATTATTTATTGTCCGAATTAACAGGAGGTGCACAGAGCGTGCAAAGAATACCAAATGTGGACTTTACCTTTGTTTTCTCGTGTGCAGGATCAGATTTTAGGGAAACAAATTTCTAGCACCCAAGAAGGCCTCTGGAGCATAAACAATCAGAACTATCTCCTGCCAGATCTTCTCCAGCAAAGCCAAATTTCCAGTGCCGCTGTGAGCCCACCAAAAGTGCCACTGACTAACCAGGAACCTCAGAACAAACCTGTGAGTAAGGTATGAGATACATTTTTAGAATGAATGAATTGTACCACCATTTCCCTCCAGCCCACAGGAGTCACTGAACACTGTTTGCATTTATCTGTCCTCTATCTTTCTGCAGGGATGTTTTTCACCACACCCCTTCTTTTCTCTAGAAGTTTTATCTAGGGGGCTGATAAGAAATCTTGAGCTCCGTACCCACCTTCCTTGTTCAAAGTTTTTGTCCCTTTCTCTGCTTCCCCCCTTTCCACAAGCTAGAAGGGCCCATACCCTGTGCTCCTTTCCCTGCCTACATCAGTAGCGCAGCGTGCCTTGTCTGTGGATTGCTTTCCATCCCAGGGTCAGGTGGCTGCACAAGGCACAGAGCAGAGCAGCGTGCCTGGAGAGGAGCCCTGATACTGCTGTGAGCACAGGGGGCTCTGCTGGGGAGAAGTGTGGCACTGGAAGCAGTTCACAGCTCTGTCATGAGGCACACCCTGAGCTGCCTTATGTGAGGCAGCAGCTTGCTCCTTGCTGCACAGAGGTTTAAGCAGTGCCCCGTTGCAGATGAGACAGCAGGGAGTGACAAATGTGTACGGGAATTCTTCTGGGGACCAGTTACTTCATTGCAGTTCAGCCAGATCAAAATGCTGAACTCCCAGCTCAGGCTTCCTCTTGTTACTTCATTTTTGCCATCTACCTACTGCTCTAAGCATGCTCATCACATCTAATTATGTCACTTGCCATTTCATCTGAACTTCAGAGGCACCCGCATTGCTGTGTGCGGTCTGCTCCCTAGTGACATCTTCCTGAAGCAGTTCTTGTGTGTCATTGTAGACCCCATCCACTGAAAGTACACCTTCAAAGAGCAGCACATCATCTACAACATCGTTCACTTCGTTCATAGATCCTCGACTTCTGCCAATCACCCCTCCTACCAGTCCAGTGGGACCTCCCTGTGGTTCTCGTGAGTATGCTTTACAAAATCTCCTTCCTGACTTCTTTTGAAGGGAGGGGAATGGGTTGAAGCGTGGGGAGAACGTTATTGCTTGGCAATAATAAAACTGTTAACAATGCCTCCAGAAACTTACACTCCACATTACTATGAATTTCAGTGTATTGCTTCTGCCCCTCTTCCAGATGTGGCTCGCTCTGCTGCTTTGTTACCACAGCACTTGCTCAGGAATGTGTGAGTTTTCCAGATGTGTGGTTTTCTCTCTGGCTATCTAATGCTCTCCGAGTGTTTTCTCACCTCTCCGGATTTGTTTCATTCTGCCATGGACAGGTCAAATGTGAGATGTAGCCAAAAATTTGCATTTTTTATGATTCCACATGTCTTCTTTTCCAGCATCTAGTGCAAAACCGGAGCCTGTCAGGAGAGAGAATGCAAGGAAGGGCTCTGTTGTCAATGTTAACCCAACAAACATCCGCCCACAGAGCGACAGTCCAGAAATTCGTAAATACAAGAAGAAATTCAACTCAGAGGTCCTTTGTGCTGCTTTGTGGGGTAAGCTCAGAAGTGCTTGGGCATGTGTATAGAGGGAAGGCAGCAGGAGAGGTTGGAGGTGTATGCCAGTTAGATTTCACAGTTGTATCGCACCTTTCCTGTCAGAAAATCCTAGCGCAGCTCACTGAGAACATTCCTCCATTACTCACATGGCTCTGCCTTCCTGCTGGAAGGTGGCAAACAGATCAGTTACAGTTGCAAGGGATTTTGTGCATCAGATTGAGAAAACATTTTGATCAAGCACCAAACTGAAAGTGTGCTTGCTGGGAGAGCCAAAAGTTGCAAATGTTTTGGTAACATGAAGCAAAAAAGGCTCATGCTACTCTGTCTTATCTGCATATCAGTATAGCTAATCATGCATAAACCTGACTAGTGGAAGTTGTCTAAACCAGGGATTCCAAGAACTTCCCTGTCCAGATTTTAGCCACCACAGACTGAAGCAGGTCAGGCATCAACTTTTCCAAAAGCCTGACTTCATTAGTTTCCACAGTCAGGACTTAGAACCTCGCTGAATGTCCATTTTTACAGGGCCAGCATCACATGGCATGAAACCAAGATCAGTGTAGTCGGACCATTTTTCAGCAACTATTGACTTAGTCCCACCCTCTCTGTAGTTAAGTTCTCAAGTTGTTTCAGCCATCTGTCTACCTGTGAAGAACAGATGCATTCTATAGGTCTCACCCAGCCTTTCACTCGTCATCACTTTGACTCCAGAATGGAAAATGAATGAAGTAGGTGAAACATTATCCAACAGAAATGTAGATTTCGAGTTTATAGATTCACGAGTTTTGCATAATGTAGGTTTGCAGGAGTCCAAGATTTTAAATTAGGAACAGAGTTATGTAGCATGGTCTGTAAATGACTGTGCATTGAGGTTGAAGAGTACCAGGTACTCATCAAAGCATAGCCAGTAGAGAAGTTTGCTTGCTACAGCAGGAAACCTTCTGTCATTTCTTTAGAACCTGCTGATTAGGAAAGGTGGCTGCCATGCAAGCGAAGCACAGTTGTGCAGGGTGCATCCTCTGATGTTAGCAACCCATTGGAGCCTTCACTTCCCTGGGAGCAATTGAATTTCAGATAGATTCATTCCTTTAATTAAGCGTATGAAAGCATTCTTGCAAAAAATAATTTTCAAACAGATATTCTGCTCATCTTTCTTCCAACAAGTCTGGCCCTCCTCCTGCAATTTGTATTTGGGGGAAAGAGGGATTGTATAATTTTTGAAATTGGAAGAAATCCTTAGATCCTTCAGTTAGATCTCCTGTGTTGACAACAGAGTGGTGCTAGACTCCCTTACCATGCTGAGAAGTTCAGGTGACTTGTATTTTTTTTTGATTATTTATTTTTAAATCAATACTGACTTCAGTGGAACTGCTCACGCTTCAGATAACACGGGCATGTAAATGTTCCACTGGGTAAAAATTGTAATGGTGAGAATGGTGCTTTTCTTTTCATTTTTCTAGGAGGTCATTCACAGAGCAAGAGAGAAATTATTAGCTACTATTGAGAGTGCTAAGTAAAAATCAATTCTAAAAAACAATTAACACTTGGCTTCTGAATCATTCGGTGATCCGGGCAGGTTTTTTTCTGTGTATCAACAGGAGTAAATTTACTGGTGGGAACAGAGAACGGATTGTGGCTGCTGGACAGAAGCGGGCAAGGAAGAGTTTATTCACTGATTACAAGGAGACGATTCCAGCAAATGGATGTTCTGGAAGGACTCAATGTGCTAATTACTATATCAGGTTAGTTCAGTGTCTAAAAGTATCTGACCTGCATTGGGGTTGGAAGCAATTAGAGAAGAACTAGGTTATAAACTAGGTTGAGGAATTTCCTCTTACAGAAAATCACAGGATAGTTATTCTTGTTAATAGGAAAACTCTCTTGAATTTTTAACACTTACATTCTCTTCTCAGATTCACATGAGGCTCTGGGAAATTTCATTACCTAGTTAATGTGTAAAATGGTTTCTGGGAGGTTATGCACTGTTTCATATTCTTAAAATGAACTGGTTCTCAGCAAGTTATAGTTTGTCAGTCTGATCATGTTTGTGTAATGGGTGAGCATCTAAGTGCAATTCTGTTTGAATATAATTAAATAACCTCATTCTGTGGGCAGTGCAATGTATAAACAGTTACAGAAAAGTGGTAGACACTGAGAAAGCATTGGTAACAGTAAAGGGAGTAGCACCTTCAGCCTCTGCTGACGAAGAGCTTGGACTCAGCCCTTCAAGGTACCAAGGCCCTTATTGCCCACAGTTGAGAGCAGCCTTAGAAGAGTACAAAACAAAGCCAAAAATTGAGGTCCAACGAGGAATGGCTGCCACTTTTCTCCAGTCCAGGCTCACTGCAGTAGGTGATGGTGAGAGCTATTTGCCCCGCATTGCCACGTTCAGTCACTTGTGACACGGTTCTCTGGACTAACCTGTGATCCCAGGCTGCTGCTGATCTTTCTTACAAACCAAAGCAACAGAAGGACTGAGATAAAAGATGACAGAGTAGTTCTCACCCTGAAAGGCATCCAAAAGAAAATAGTTACCTGTAATGAAGATTGTCAGTTAATTAGAACTCAAAGAGTTACTAATACAAAATACCCCCGGTAGGTGATATCTGTATTCCTTCCTTCGCATCAGAGAGCCACTGCCAGGCAATGTGATTATCTCTGATAATACATGCATCTATAGAGACCTCTTCTTTGGCCTGGGGGAAGGATTTTAGTCAGATATTAAAATCTTACGTGAAGCGTGAGTCACAAGTGCTCATGTGCAAATGCTGTAGCATTACTGTAGCAGACCAGCTCACTCCTGAGGGCCAAAACCCAGGTTCCTATTAACACCAGGCTTTTCTTTTGCTCTGCTGGGCTCTTCTCTCACCTTGACAAGGCACAAGGATCTGCTGTACTCAGGGTCACAAAACTCCAGGTGTTTTGTGTTTGATTTTTTAATGTGGAGGAGATTTTGTACCTCAGTGAATTGTTACGTTATTTATTTTCAAACCCCAGGGAAGAAGAATAAGTTAAGAGTCTATTACCTGTCATGGCTGAGAAATAAGATTTTGCGCAATGATCCAGAGGTGGAGAAGCGGCAAGGCTGGGTGTCTGTGGGTGACCTGGAAGGCTGCGTACACTACAAAGTTGGTAAGGTCACTTTTGTTCTTTCCTTGGACAGCTGCTCAATCATCCCTTTGCATCCCATGCCACTAGTGTTTTACTTCAGCTGTGTTTCAAAATTGCATTGGGATGACTTCTTTTAAACCTCCTTGTTTTACACAGCAGATGCTTTGCTCCCTGTCAGTCCAGATCACATCTCTCCTTGCGTGTCCTCTGAAAGCTGGGAGAAGGGAATACCAGCACTACTCAGCTCAGACAGTGGTTTAGAAATCCTGTAGTTACTTAAGACTTTAATTAGACTGGTGTTTTCCACTTCTGTGCATCAGCTTCCCTCCTGGCCCTGAGTAGCTGCTAGTAAACTGCAGTAGTAAAGTGCTAGTAAATTGTATTTGTCGGATGTCCATAGATAGATGAGATTGGATGTCCCAGAGCTCATGTCTAGTTCAATGACCTAAAAATACCATTGTTTAAACTTACCCACTGGAAATGGTACCGCAGCCGTTGAAATATCGTCTTGCTTTTATTTGGTTTTCAAGCAGTCCACTCTTGAAGATGAACCATCAGTACTGTGATCATTTCTGTCATTTAACTGTGTGAGAGGCTGTAATGTATAGCACAAGTTTTGGTTTGAAACACGGTATATGAAAGTGGTGTTTTTATTCAAAGTCAAAGAGAGAAATGATACAGACAAGTGCAGGAGGCAGGGAGGTGGCTGGCTCTCATAAACGCTTTGCTTGACATTTCTTTGCTTTTAGATCTCATTAAAAGTGGTAAGGGTTAAATCCAAGAAAGAATACGTAACAGATGTGTTGTTTCCTTTGTGGTTAGAGCTAAGCACCACATGTTCCACTTCAGTTGCTCCTTTTTGGGTTTGGTGTGTTTTAAAAAAAAAAAAAAGGTTATTCTAAAATTAGGCAAACATTTTGAGCTTCTGTTCACATGTGACAAACCAGTGTCACTGCTTTGGCAAAGCCGCTGTTGTGTACCTGTTGGTGAACCTTCTTATACGTTCACAAATGCTTTTACAGCCATTTGTCCTGCTAAAGAAAGGAAAGGATGGGTTGTTTTGTGTGTTGGTACATTTTGTTTGTTTTTGCTTTTCCCTTTCTCATCCTTATGCAATCTTAACACTTCTGCTGTACGTTTGGGTTGGAGTGAACTGCTCCTGCTGCAAGCAGCAACGCTCCTTAGCTCACGAGTGTAGCACCTCCATCTTCTGTAAATCGCTGCCACGCAGACGCTGAGTGTAACATGGAGAATGCATCACGATAACCTGGCAGACCGAGCGCCTCTGGCACAGTGAAGGAAGCCTTAATTTTCAGTGCATGATTCTTTGTTTATTCTTGATGGGCCCAACATGAGCTTAGCCTACTAGGAGAAATTACTCATCTCTCTTAAAGGCTTACTCACCTCAGAAATATGAGAGTCCTTCACCCACACTAGCACATGGATTTAGCCCCATACGTGAACAGCGACATGAAAATGTAGCCTGCAGTGTAACAAAATCGTTCACCAGCAGCCACCAATCCTCCAAAAGTAGCTTGGTCACAGCCAGCAACGTCGGTGTGGGTTCACATTTGAAAAATAAATGTCACTTTGCTATAGGGTCAAGACCTTTTTTTCTGACTAGTGAGAGAAATACATACGTGAGAAGCAATATGTAAATGTTGCTAAGAGTCATTTGGCTTTACTGAGAGTAAATGAAGTACAGGTGTGCAGTCAGGGTAATTCACCACTGATATTAAACACTGGTGTCCAGAATCCATTAGTTTCCCTTGATGGATAGTGTCTACCTCTGCCAATAATACACTGAAATTATTTCATCTAATGAGATGGTCTTTGATTTGAGAGTCTGTCTGATACCTAAGGAATTGTTCTTCTTGTATTACAGTAAAATATGAGAGAATCAAATTCCTTGTAATTGCTTTGAAAAGCTCAGTGGAGGTTTATGCTTGGGCTCCAAAGCCTTATCACAAATTCATGGCTTTTAAGGTAAGTGAAACTTCACTTCGGTTCAGACGTACTACCGTCATCTCCTCTTTGCTTTTTGTTGCTTTGTATAACATTTATTTCTAATTAAAGATAAAATGCATGTTCTTTTAAAGAAAACATGGCTCATTTGACATACATTGGAGATGGCAGGCATAAAACTGTCAGAGTCACGATTCTGTTAGATGTGAACATCTCATTGCAGTGCTGTGCCAAGATTTTCATTTGAATTCATAAAGCTGATGCTGATTTCCCTCAGAGGAGGAGGAAATTTAACATAAATAGCACTTAGCCTAATTTTTGCCTAGTCCGTTTCTAGAATCTGGATTTTTTCAAAACACAAGTGAACTATCCAACTCTTTGCAACTCAATGGATGATCCATACTTAGCTCCTTAAGTATAACATGTTCATGTAGGCAAAATAGAGAACTTTTCAGTTCTGAAAACTCTTGAGAAAGATGATGTATGTAAATCTGTAACAAAGAGCTTTATGGTGTCTTTTCTTCTTCCAGTCCTTTACCTCACTTCATCACAAACCACTGTCAGTTGACCTGACTGTTGAAAATGGGCAAAGATTAAAAGTGATCTACGGCTCTCTAGTAGGCTTTCACGCCATCGATGTGGACTCTGGATCTGTGTATGACCTCTACCTTCCAACACACGTAAGATACTCCAAGAAATTACATAAATGCCTCTGTCCTTTGGGCTGTATATTGCTGATAATCTCGTTAAGTGGTGTGCTGTATTTCAAAACACAGGGTAAGAGAATAATTACTCTACACCAGGCAATAGAAATCAGCTATTCACATGCTTTCATAACAGTGAACTTCTGCTAAAGGGCTTTTCTTAGATTTAGAATACCTATTGTAATGGTTTAATTTCAGAAAGCCTGTTGTATGGACAGTACTATTTTTAATCAGTTTATCCTGGAAATTTAGGACTTCTTTAAAGCATGCAAAGACAAAACAATATCTCCATGAGTTAGGTGACTTTCACAGTCTGCCAGTGTTCTTTTCCATCTTGATAACAAGCAGATTATCACTGAAACAAGCTGAAATTTGGCCTGTTTAAAAAGACTGTTGCAACGTGTTTAAATCTTGATCCACTACCAGCATGTTACCTCTGTGCCAAAAAGTACCTGTAGGTGGAGGAGCTGGGTACAAGTTGATTACGAGTATACAGGTGCACCCATGCATTTCTTCACCATTGAGCAAACGTGCATTTATTTACACGATTATGGATTTGAGCTCAGTGTGCAAAATGTGATTTGCTTTTCAGTTGTGACTTTGCAGAAATTCAGCTTCCAGACAAAATAAATTTGCAGATTTTCTTACTGGTTAGTTGTCCACGAAATCATTCCTTACACCCAAAGAATGCAGGATTTTCTCATTAGATTTTTCAAGCAGAAGTAGGCATGAAGGGTCATGTGCACATATTGCGTGATGTACCTGTTCGTTTAGATGATGTTGACTGATAAAACCCAACTTCAAGTAATTCCTCTGTAGAACTGAAGGACTGATGTGGGGCTGTCCAGTATAAAGTTTGCGCTGGTTTTGCTTTTGTTTGTTGGGATTTTTTTGCTCATATTAATTTTTAGTCATTCTAGATAGTTCATTCTAAGTTGTGGGTTCCAAAAGCCAGAGAAACTTACAGGATTAAATCCAAAAAGCTAGCAGGTTTCCATGGCTCCAGTCTGATGGGACGCTCCTGGCCGGGGAACTCCTGAAAACCTCCCTGAAGTCAACAGAGCACTCTGTATGGGCAGTGATAGCTAGTGGGTGCCATTGCCTACATGTAACCGAGGCAATGTGACCTCCTGCAACTCAAGAGGTTTGAGGAGATGTCACCCCAAATCTGCATGTTGGACCCTTTTATCCCACGCACAGCCCCCAGCCCAGGGTTTTCAAAGCAAACGAAAACTCGTGCCTTCCTGGCAAGCCACTTGCTCACTGCACCGCCCTGCCGAGTGACAGTTCTGATACCTGTGTTTCTGATGGCCGTTATCTTTGAAGATGATTGTTGATAAAGTTCTCTTAGTATAAAAAGTCACTCTTCTGGCTGTTCAGAACAGTCTGCTGAATCACCTGCTACAAGCTTGTGCTGTTCTGTTTTGGTTAAGGGGCTTATTTGTCTTGTTAGATGGTTTATTTAATCCAGCAATTAGGAGCTTTCTTACCTGTGCAACCATGGAAAATTCACATCAGTTTATAAATCCAAGCATGAGGCCTGCATGCCACCCTGCAACTCGGTTGCTAAGTGAGGTGAATAATGACTTGTCAAAAAGATCATCAGTGTAATTGCCCAAGATATGAAAGGCAAAGAAAAAAATGAAGCTTCTTAGAGGCTTCAGTTTTTAACAGGCTGCGGATGTAATTATGTACGTGAGGGGAGAGATTTCCCAGGTGAATGTTCTGGATATGTGGGGCAGCTTTAAAACCGGCTCCGTTCCTGTGTGCTCTTCAACCAGAAGTTAGCATGTACTAAAAATATATTTTCCCTTTAGAATTTTAGACCTGAAATAGATCTGCTACTACCGTAGCTCTAACTTTTTCAGTGTTTTATTATTTCAAAGAGCATCTGATAAGAGTGGATAATTTTCTCACGGAGCTTTGTGGTGGCAACAGAGCAGACTTCAGCAGGCTGACTTCAGATACTCTTGCTTTCTGGTAGCCTCTTGTCCTGGTTCCCCACCTCTTTCTCCATCTCTTACCTGCTCCGATCGCTCATGCGAGTACCAAGGCAACGCATTAAAATTGCTCTGCGGCTCTGGATACCCGTTCTAGTGTTACGGATAGTTGTTGCGGAGGCACGGAGTCAAGTGGTTGGCCTGAGTGTGTTCAGTTTGGCAAGTACAGCTTCAGTGCTTCTTTACTGTTCTTTGTGCCCTTATGGCATGTGTAAGTGTATGTGCTTGCAGAAAAAAAGATCTTTGTGTTGCTGGCTTGTGAAAATGATGTCGAAACTCCGATTGTATGCTTCCTATTAAAAAAAATCATCGTAGCGATTTAATTTACTACGTAATTAACATCCTATTTTGAGTAGTGCTTTAAAAAAGAGTTGCTTTCTCATTGATTTTAAGGCTCTCCTTGTTTTCTTTCAAAAATGCTTTCATAAACCCCCACCTTCGTAGCTGTACGCTTAGCTCTTTGTTTTCTCACCTGGGGCGTGCGTTGGCTTCTGGGAGAGACCCTGGTGCATCCAAGAGCTGTTAGAATACTTGGTGTGAGTGACATGCACTGTTTCTTGTGGCATGCAGAGTACGTACGCTGAACAGCATTTACTGAGGGAACTATTGGTAGTGCAGAATGTTGGAAGTGAAGGATGTAGAGCAGCTTGTGTTTGAAAGGGCCGGGTAACTTCTCAGCTTGCTGTAAATATTGTTAAATGTACAGGTTTTCTGGGGGTAGGGAAGTAGCATGGAAAGTGAAAGCGCTGATTTCCTGTAACGTGGAAGCTTTTGTCCTTCCTCCATCTTCTGAAATAACTGAATTCAAATTTATTTTACCTTTCTCCTATTTATTTGATGCAGACATTTCTTGAATGAATAAGTAAATATTATTGTGGCTCTGTGGCTTCTTGAAACCAATGAATACTGGTAAATATAAAGTAAATATTCAGCACTGATCTGTTTGCAAACCTACTGTAATATCTGAAGGGGGGAGGAAGGTAGAAAACCCATTTCAGAGGCTAACCAGCAAACCCTACAGCTTTTCTGAGAACAGGTTACTTTCACTTTCCATGAACTAGTTCTTTTTATTGCTCTGCCAAGCTACTTAGATTGATGTAATTGCTAAAACTGCAGTCCACTTTCTGATATAAATTGTAGTAAAATATGGTCCTAGATCCAGGGAACTATTCGCCCACATGCCATCATCATCCTCCCGAATACCAGTGGAATGGAACTTCTACTCGCCTACGAAGATGAAGGCATCTACATTGATATATATGGGCATTTCACAAAGGAAACAGTTTTGCAGTGGGGAGAAATGCCAGCATCTGTAGGTACGTATGAAAAACAGCACTTCATTAAATGTAAGATTCTGCTGCATGAAACCTGACTTTATGAGGTTCCATCTATAGCAAAGTGGTTGTACGGCACATAAAGCAACTTCTGAGCAAACCAGGTATCTGAGGAGTGAAGAGATTTAGGCATGTAAATGCTGAGGCAGCCAGTGACTGCAGTAGGGTCTTCACATTTGGATCACAGAGTTTGTTTTCTTGTCATGCTGTTTATTGCATCATACCTGTCCTATACAGCCAAGCTTTGCCAAGGGTGCAGCCTACCACAAGTTTTCACAGAGAGAATTATGTGAATCACAGACACAGAAAAGGGCTCATGTCACAGCCCATAGCATTTTATGTAAAAATTCACAGCTGTAGAAAGGTGTGTTACTGAGGTTTGTAACCGCTGTCAAATGGCCCCTTAATTTTATCACAGCGTATTTCTAAGAGATTCTCCGTGTCCCCGTTTCCAGTGACTCTGGAGGAGGAGGTTCTCACTGTAATTGCAGCCAGGACAGCTGTTTGTTTCACCTTCCCTGGAGGGCTTCCCCTTATCAGTGTGAGGAAAACACAGGCAGATTTTTGTTTTTATTATTTGTTGCTTTTAATTTCTTTTCTGGCTCACTCCTGTTCTGCTGTATCTTAAAACAAACACACCAGCAAGCAACAAAGCCCAAGGCAATTTTTTGAACAATTCAGATTGTTCAAAAGCAGATTATTAGCTTGGCAGGAACTGGATGCCATAGTGAAAAATCAAAAATGTTCACTTTTCTCCTTCCACTTCTAGTTGGGTAATTTTAGGAAAAGCCCATTACAATCAGTAGAGTAACACCCCTGAGTAAATACAAGGTCTGTCATTTGTGGAGATTTTTCAACAGTACTGAGAGCATGAAACCAACCACTGGAACACAGATTGCTACAAGAGAACTTGTCATTTTTGCACTGTTAGAGTAACATTCAGCACCAAAACTGCTTCACTTCCAAGAATGAGGTATGAAGTCATAAGCTAACTGTACAGTATTTCCTTCCTCCATATTCGCCTGTCTCTGCTTTTCAGCCCGTATCTGGAGCTGTGGGGCATAACTAAAATCTATCAAGTCAATTCTCTATTTTTCGTATGAATATCAAACAGTCCTTCATATGTAGAAATTGTATTTTACACCCCCTCCAAATTAATGTTAGACATACCATAAGAAATAATAATCCAAGAGCAATTGGGAAGGGTAGGAAGAGTTCTAAAGAGCAGTACTGAACATGACTGGAAGATGCACTGAAGAATTACAGACGAATTTCATTGTGGGAAGTACTTCCTTAGGCCTTAATAAAAGTAGCAAGCTGGTCACTGTTACTAGATAATTAGCCAAAGCGTTTCAAAGACCAAGTGATACATGAGGAACAAAGGGCTTTTTTACATCTTGCTCTAGAAAGGGAGATGTTACAGGAATGGGTGCCTATATTTATGACTGCTAGTTAGGAATCTGCAGTTCGTGACACTGGGCCCTGACTGCCCTCAGAGCTTTTTCACTTTATCTGGACATGTTGCAGGAATGCCTCCCTCAGCAGTGGGCCACAGGGAGCTTAAGTCCCTTTTACTGACACTGCTGGAAATACTGAATCATCAAACCCACAGAAATGTGAGGTAGGTTTGTCAAGCGTTCTTGTGCCTGGGAGTCACGCTGCCTCCCCTTCACTAGAAACTTCCTTGCCTTGAAGTGAATAAAGCGTCACCACTTTGGGCCAGCTGAGCATGTGATCCTCTGTGCCAGCTCATTGCTCTGAGTTCTGTCTGCATCTGCCTAGGAATGATATTCTCATTTTCTCAAGACTGGTTACACATTAAGAGTGCTATCTGGGCACTCTCCACGCTTTCATGAGCCATTTTTCTTCTGTCACTACAATAATCACCTGCACAGAAAGCCATCAGTACAAAATTACCCCGACATTTACGGTACAGTATTTTGGGGCTGTCATACAGACAGTTGTTGGAGCAAACATTTCTGAAGGCAGGACCCTGTCTGATGGATTTTACTGTATTAGGAGTCCTGCATATGAATTGTTGGAGGAAATGGCCACCACCAGAGAGGAAGGCGTCCCATGCGGGGATGGGTAGGTAGCACGGGTGCAGTGAAACATCCTGCTGAGGTAGCAGAGGGTGAGTTCAATGCAGGGTTTAAGATGGTAAGGTTAGGAGTGCTGAGTAAACGGATGGCTCCTTGTCCAGTTCTTAGTTTAATTATTTTGAACTAAAACTTCTGTAGTTGGTGAGAGTATCTTGACTACTAAATAGATAAATAAAAACCCCGTATTGTAATTGAGAGATTTAGGGCACAGAAACTAAATGTAGCTTACTCTCACAATCTTCAAACTGGGACCTCTGTGACCTATCTGTTAATAAGAAACTGGAGAGAGGGAACTAAAATCCATTGGGAAATTAAAATTGTACTATCCACGTGTAATCTGAAAGACATTTCATATATGTAGGGCTAAATATAAATAGAGCTGTTATGTTTTCTTTCTATAAAACAAGATTAAAAAAGGGTTTAAGAAAGATCAAGTTAATAAGATTTGGGAGTACCTTCTGCCCTTTGGTGTGAGTAATGAATTATTTACAGTATGTCTTAGAGAGCTGGCACAAACTGGATACTCCCAAAGAGCAGGGAACCAATAGAAGTTCTGATTTCCTTTGCTGGGTGCATATTAAAGGCAAAAAGGACTTTATGTGGAGAAACTCTGCTGCCAAACACTGGCTGTATTACTGTGTCGGTGCTCTATCAGTTATCCTTAACAGATGTTGAAATTCTTGCTGTCCGACTCGTGCCCAGTTGGCAGCACACAAACAAGTGCCCCCTCACCCTGACCACGTTCCTGGCTTTTCCCAAAGAGGAAGGACTCAGCAGAAGTCATGATTCCAGAGCACATGGGGTTTGACCGAAGGGCCGAAGAATGATTCATTAGAAGTAAAGAGGGACTCGGTTTTAAGATCTGTATGGTCTGTAATAGCTGCTATCTTTCACTGTCAGCAAAGTCACTGGCCGTTCTGCTTTTAAAAGTTCATGCCCAGCTGCATATTTGCCTGAAGCAATTTTCTCAAACGTGAATAGAAAAGCGAAATTCAGACAGCTTTTTTTTGCATTGAATTTCACATATGCATACGCTGACTCTCTCTTATAATGAATTCAGTAAGTCATTGTACTCCATAAAATGGAATTCAGTGTAACGACTCAGGCATACCAAAGTGGGTCAGAATCTTTTAATTCATATTCAGTTTGTTCATTTCAAGCTTCTTGGCTTATTTGGAATCAGTTACCCAGGGCATTTTTGGAGTCTCCATCACCAGAGGTCTTTAAGGTCAGGTGAGACAAACAAGTGTCGGAAGTGACACCGGTGTGACACAGAGAGATGGACGGAGGAGAAGGTGCATTAAGGTCCTTTCCTGCCCTATTTCTGTAACACTAATCAGAAAATCCTGACTTTGTGTTATTTTGCTAAAAGCTGGCCTGATTTTGCTCTCGTGCACAGATAACTTGGTAATAACTGCTTAGGGCAGTGAGTCACATTCAGAGCATTAGATCAGAAGAGGGATTTCTGAAGGGAAAAAAACAAAAATGAGAAGCTTAAGAAGGGAAGTAAGGTTCCTGCAATACTTGGGCTGGCTCTGTGGTACAAAGGGCACTTCTCAGACTCCCCGTGCTGCTGATGTGAGAGCAAGAGATCATTAGCTCATGTCAGCAGCACTTCATTGAAGCTAATGGCTTCAATATGGCTCAGTTATTTCTCTCACCTTTCCTGCCTCCCTCAACCACTTCCCCTTGAAGCAGTCACTTCCGTGAGTGGGGGCTCTCCTCAGCCTAATGCTAAACACACACTGTCAACAGGAAACACCAAGTAGGTGGTCTTGCCCCACTTTTAGAGCAATCTTAATGCTTTCATGATGTTAAGAGACTGATTCTGATCCCGCTTCCCTAAACTGACTTTATGGTGTATGTTCTTTGATCTCCAGGGAGTAATGCTGCTATAGATGGTGTAACAAGAACCACAGCTCAGGCACAACTGCAGGTCTTTTAAATACGTGGTAATGTGAGTGAGGCAGGGGAGCCTCTGGCGTTGCTCCAGAAGTTTAAGCAGCGTTGGCACCCTGGTCTGAACTGGTATACACCTTTTCTGCCGAGCTATCTGAAGGACATGAGCAGCTCCCTCTGTCTAGGACTGCTGGAAACCAGTACAATCCTGCACTGTAATATAAACATACTTCAGTTTTAACAGCTGGAAGCAGAGAATATTTTGATATAAAGCTTGTTGAGGTAGAAAGTGGACTCGAGTATTCCAAACTTGCTTACAGTATAGGAGCTTTTGTTCCAGAATAAGTAGACTTTAGTCTGAGTATCTAGTCTGCTGGCAATTCATTCCACATGACACATTTGTATTTTTGAGTAAGTGCTCTCACATGGTTAGATTATCAAGACTCGGAACTTTGAATTCACAATCTGCTCCCCTGCAAATTAATTTCCATGTATACACTAATCCTTATGTGTGGATAACTCCACAAATGGTATAGCATGGTCTTTCTGTTGGCATATATGTCTACAGATGCAATTTGAGCAAAAATCTTTATTCTGCCACAGGAATGAGTTTTGTGCTACTGGTACTTTGAATTTTTCCATTGTCAGTTGACAAGTTTTCAGTATGTTGGCCACCCAGCTGAACATCAGTAGCTGAAGGTGGCCTATCTGTTGTATTATGTTCTTATGGTAGCACTGCTTTGGAGATCAGTTCTCATCTGAACACAGCAGGAGTGGCCCAGACATCCAAGGCCTCCTATCTTGGATGACCTAGAGGTTGCAGCACAACCTGACTAAGCTGTTACTAAGCTGCAAGTATGATATCAAATTGAAATCTGCCAGGGGCATTGATACAGCCGATACAGACATAGGGTACTGACAACTTGAATGCAGATTTCACAAAGTAGAAAAGGTAAGGAGAATTATGAGTGGATTAGGTCTTTGATGTTGGACCTACAAACTAAACTGTGTAGCCACAAAATGTCTTAACACTGTTTATATTGTATATAAACAATTACACATATACAATTGTTTACACCTCCCTCAGTGTCCCACCCTCCGGGATCAAAACCCACCTGTGTCTGTGTCTGCTGTATTAAAAAGCTAAATTTGAAAATGTTAGCACAGTGTCAGTGGTTGCAAAATACAGCAGATGTATTATATTGTATCATCTTCTTTACTTTTATGGTCTAAGCCTACTCTATTGCAAGGCTTTAAGAAACGGACATTGCTTGCATTAAAAATGTAGGACAGGCAGGCACTACCCACTGAAGCTAAAAAACCAGTCAGATGCACACATTCCATCTAGACCATTTCAGAGTGCCACAAATCTCAGACTAATAAAAAAAAAAAAAACAATTCATAGCTGAGCAAGAATAATTTCTGAGCGTTGGCTATCTAGAGCATAAATAATGTGTTTTGTACCGTGGAAGCCAATACATACAATAGTCAGAGATCTTCCACTGAAACTCTGCCTAATTTGAAATCTGTGGTGTTAACTCCTTCAGCACTATCTTGGTTTCTCATCTAATTGCCGGATTCAAAGGGAATAACACAGTGTGCTTCCACAGTGCTGGAGTATCTTCTTGGGTTATGTGCAATATCTTCAAAAACAAATGATGGAAAGACAGTAGCTTGAAGGACACCAAATAATCGTGCCTTAGTCTCAGATTCAAAAGTATTTAGGTTTCAGACTACCTCAAACTCAGTAGTTGACATGTACATACCTAACACATACCTAACTTCCTCATGGATGGGCACAGATAGACAATCGAGATTTTTCTTGGACATGCGCTGTGAAAGGAAGTGACACGAAATGAGCAGAAGTTGCAGCAAAAGAAATTCCAGTTAGATATTAGGAAGACATTTTTAACCACAAATCTCATGATGCACTGCAGCAAGGGCACAGAGAGGTTGTGAAATACCCTTCAAAACATGACGGGACAAGCTCCTCAGTAACCTTGTCTGGTTCAGCCCTGCTCTGAGTGGGAGGTTGCACAAGATGCCCTTCACAGCCCTTCCCCCCACCTTTTGTTGTTCTAAAATATTTAATGATGTGTACTTTAGATAAACATAGAGTCGAAATTAAGTCTGAGAAATTGAAATTTGCTTGCTCTTCCCAAGAGATTTTGTGTAAACTTAAAAATCATCCAGAATATATTGTTATCAAACAGAAATGTTTCAGATCTGTATTGATAGAAACAAGGTAAGAATCAGTTTTTCAGCTGTTGAATAGGTAATTTTCATGGCTTTAAAGCACTCAAATCTGCAGTACAAAAAAAAAACGTTTGTAGGAAAAAGAAAGAAAGGTTCCAGTCTCTTGAGTGAACTGAAGAGGAGGGGAAGGAATCTTGCTTTGGTACCTGGAGCACTGTGCTCACTCTTCTATAGAGAAGTTAAAACAAAGGGCAATAGTACAAATAAAATGGAGACCTTAGAAATACTAAGAAATAGAATTACAGAAAAGGAAAAATTAAAACAAAAATGTTTACAATTAGAAAACGTCAAAATTCTGGCCCAAATTGCTTTTCAAATACTAATGTGCCAGCATCCCCAGGGAGAGGCTTGCCTTGCTGCACTCTCAGCAGCTCCTGCTGTACAGCACCGCTGCTAGTCTCCTTTCAGGCTCTGCATTGTAAGCTAGGATTTAGCTCTTCAAAACATATCAGCAAAGCCTTTGTGCACGAATCCCTTTTTTGAAGCTGGTACTGTATTCCAGCTGTAGATGGAGCTCTCACAAATGGCTGACTGTATCTGTGTTCGGGGTTCTGTTCTGTAAAAAATTCTCGCATGAGATTAGCTTGCAAATAGTAACAAGCAAGTATATTGTTGGCATTTTTTAACTTACCAAATCTGTTCATTTTCTTCTTACAGCTTACCTTCAATCTAATCAGGTCATGGGCTGGGGAGAGAAGGCGATTGAACTGCGCTCTGTGGAAACAGGAAATCTGGAAGGAGTATTTATGCACAAGAAAGCGCAGAAGCTGAAATTTCTATGTGAAAGAAATGACAAGGTACAGAGATGACTACAGTGTGTTGACTGCAAGGAAAACGAGTAATTCTCAACTATAAGACTAAGACCATTTCTTAACTGCGCATTTACACTGGTTATTTCCAACCTTAGTACAGCCTTCCCAACCAAAGCAAATGTGGACAGTGAGCCCATGAAGCAGTCACTGTGGATATTCCACATGTGGACACAGCCCTGCTTTATCCAGCAGTGTCACAACTGCTTTCCACAGAGTTTTCACTGATTTCAAAGGTGATAGCAAATACAGACGTTTTAAACTGGGCAGACTTGGGCAAAGCAAGTGCCGTGGCAGGCTGGGAGCCAGCTCTGGTAATGGCCAAAGACAGAAGTGCCCCTCCTGCACTGCTGAAATGGCACACCGTGCTGAGCAGCCATCAAGGTCCAAACAGACAGACACCACCAACAAAACAAAACCACAAAACACTCTCCGATATTGCAGGTGGTAGAATATGGAGAATCAAGTATCGTTTCTTGCTTATGGCATTGCAGCGCTTGATAAATATTATCTGAAACCTGTTTAGTCCCACTAATACACTTAGAAAAACTTATCCCCCCAAACTGGTTAGATTAATTGTTTTCAACTGTGTTCCTGTGACCTTCCAAACAGAAATATACCACAGATATATCCCAGCTGTCGCACAAGCACCGTTTCATTTATAAAAGTTTCTCATGGAATCAAAATTGAGTTGTGATTTATAAATCCTTGTACTTGAGTCTCTGGCATTCTCTCAGATTTCCTGTATGGGTAAAAACATTGCTGTAAACGTAATCTGACAGTAGCCTACCTTTTTTTCCCCTCTTTCTAGGTATTCTTCGCATCTGTACAATCAGGAGGCAGCAGTCAAATTTACTTTATGACTCTTGGTCAAAACGTACTGTTCAACTGGTAAATCACATCAAAATGAAGGATGCTTTGAAATTCCCTGTAGCTAGCTGTGTAAAATGCTTGGAGGTAATATGTATGAATTTGCACTTTTTACCTACAAAAATCTTGTCATTGTTATCAAAATTCATATTCTTGCAGTTTGGAAAGAGTTCCATTTTCCTGTCAAAATCTTGCAAACACATTTAGCTCGTCTTCTCAAATGTGTTGCAAGCAAAGACTGCATTCACAGTGTTAAGAGAGAGCAAGTTTAATGAAGAGTGTATCCAATATAACAAGCTCCTGTACTCTGGTGAGTGCACGGTTTCTTTTATTACAGATAATGTAATGTTATCATCTCGAACTGAAGACTCTTTTTTTTTTTTGGACAGCAACATCTCTACATAGATACAAAAACACAGACAGGTTGGATGGCAAATTGGAATCTGTTTTGAATTGTTTTTTAGCTTGTTGTGTATTTTAAGCCAGTTGTTACTGTTTCATGAAGACTCGCTCGTCTGAGTCTTCAATCAGTGAAAGAGCAAGTGTGTTCATGGAGGGGCCTGATGCACGTCGGGGTGCAGAGGGGTCCTGTCCTGTGGCAGAGAAGAGGCACTTTTTCCTGCAGCGCTGTAGAGGCAGCTGCCTGTAGCCGTGTGCTCTCGTAGCTCTTATGAAAGGCAGGGAACAGACTTCGTGTTTCTCTCAGGGCTGGATGCCTGAGCCAGTAGACACAGTTACTGTAGAACGTACTTGTAAAAACAGTTTAAATAGTAGTTTGTCTTCATCACCTATGCAGTGCAGAGCAGAACTTGTAACTTTTACTCAGCCAAGGGACCCACACTCGTGTGAGTTGGTTTAAAGGCACTACCCGTGTATATAAGCCACAGGATCAGGCACCATCTTTTCTTTCTTGCTTGCTCTTTTAGCAACAAGTCTTCGTGTATTTGTATGTAAATATAATCTTTCCAAAATGGATATTAACAAATGTATTCTGAATATAGTTATGAAAATATCCAAAGAGTTAATCTATTATAAATAGAAAATATAAATAATTTCAGGTGCTTTCTATGCTAATTGCATCTAAATAAAGCTGCATCCACTAGTGTTACTGGTGCCAGTGTTTCTGCATAAACTTTGTTCTCAGGGCATGTAACTTGGCCATAAAACTACACAGAAATTCTGTGATTAAATCGTAAGGTTTGATGCAGTCATCTTTTAGCTCATTTTTGGATATGCTTTGAGAATGTAAAGCATCAAATGTAACACAAAAGAGCTTATTCAAGACACGATACAGTATGGATGATGCTGTAGGCAAAAGTGGAATTGATAGCTTCAGTGTGTGGAAATAGGGGTTTTATTACTTGAAATTTGTGATACTGAAAGGTGCAGGGAAAGCGTATTGGAATATCTCTGGTTGTCTACCTCAAGGATGGTGATACACAGTTTACTAAGAAGGGGAGAAATAAAGTTGTTAAAACCGGTAGCCGTTTTTTACAGCGTGTCAAGTGAAGGCAGTGTTAGCAGTCGTCTGTGGCTGACTGGAGCTCACACTGTGATGCCAGCTCCAGAACTGCTCTCCTTGTACCAAACAGCAGCACACGATCAAAGCACGGTCTCGTCGGCCCTTCCCCGCAGTGGCACTTCCACTGCTGCAGCCAGATCGGAGATGCCTGCACCATGGCTGGCTATGTTCTTTGGTTATGCGGAAGACTGCACTTTCCAAAGTTATTAACCTAGCACTTTCCACGAGCACTAGCTTATCTCAAAATGTACAGTGTTTTTTTTTATGAAGTATTTTCCCCTTCAGTGTTTAAACTTACAGAAGCCTAAGCCATACTAGAGTATATGTGCAGTTACATACTCAAAGTAAACGTAAATGCAGGCAAGCAATCAGCTTGTGTGCAGATTTAAAATCCGAGTGGTGGGCAGAGCTCCATGAAACAGGTCTCT
The DNA here is from genome assembly GCF_002078875.1 of Numida meleagris. Taxonomy (NCBI): domain Eukaryota; kingdom Metazoa; phylum Chordata; class Aves; order Galliformes; family Numididae; genus Numida; species Numida meleagris. The sequence goes on from NC_034416.1 coordinate 17,423,064, forward strand.
GTGTCTGATGTTCCTACCTGGTGTCCATGCCAGGGCCTGGGACAACTGAACAAAGCAGACCTGTTTTTACCTGGCTCAGCTCTCTATGCTAGGGAGCGCTGCGCTTATTTTGATCAACTTTTACCAAAAACAAACAACAGCAAAAGAACAGAAACAAAGATGAAAGTTACAGGGAGAAGAAAAAATTACAATCAATCAGAAATACAATTTACTTGCTTTTACTTCAAATAAAAAGTCGAAGAAACGGTGAAGAAAGAACACCTTTCATTTTCTACCCAGTGGGTGTGCAAAACTTGCTTGCAAAACTGCTCTTGCCGTAAGCAATCAGTGACCCAGGCTGCTCGACAGGATTTTTTAAAGTGTGCTTATCACAGCAGCCTCTGCATTACATGGGTGGCATATGAATTACTCTCCTCCTCCCACCTTGGTGCCAACAGGTAGGAGGCAGATCTTCTTGGTGCTAGGCACTAGTTTAAAAGGATCTAGCAGAGAACAATGGAGATTTAGACCATCCTCGGCCGAGGGGTTAAAGAAGCAAACTGCCATCAAACTTGTTTAATAGTACTGTTACTGCGAAGTGTGACAGTAAGAGGATGCTCTGTGAAGACACTTAGCTGCGTACCACGAAATAAACAAAGTGAGCTTGAGAGAAGGAACGTGTGCTACTGCATTAACATTTTAATCTCTCATTCCTCTTGCTTCTATTAATTGTCTTTTCTTTTGAGCCGTAATTCAAGTCAGTGGATTGGATTTTCACCTGTCACTTTGCATGTAAAACCACTGAATTACTGAGGTTACATCCATGTTTAAATATGGAAAGAACCAGGACCTTACAGGTGAATGCTGATAAAGGATTTAGAAGTGGTATTCCAAATAATAATAGCAGTTGGGTGTAACACAGAGATGAACGTGGCATTTCCTCTTTATCGGAGAGGAAGTCAGAATGGGTGAGAATGAGAAAGAGCCCAGAGATGTCGAGAAGAGAAACTGAGGAGAGTGTAAGTGGCTGAAGAGGAGGGAGAAGCTGAAGAAAATAAACAGGAGTAGGCAAAGGGAGGCAGTGGATGTCTAGAACAGCTATTGCTGTGGGAGGAATGAAAGGTTAAGAAATGTTACAGAAAGTATCCAAAGAAAGGGGAGAGTACTGGGGGTGGCTGGGTGGTCTGAACACTGAACAGCAGCGTTCTGAGTAACTGCAGCTCAAAGCAAAAGTTCAAAGGCTCAGGAAAAAAAAAAAAATCCAGAGACCCCAAGGTTTTCCTGACATAAATGTAACTATGCAAAACACGTATCAGATTTTGTTTCATTTTGTAAGGAGTTTCTTTAGCTACATACTTTCACTAACTTTTAAGACCAAGGAGGGAACTGCTGAACTAAGTATGGTTTTCCAGTAATGTCTCTTTGAACCAGTGCTGTAGGGACAGAAGGGCAGAACATTACAGTTCCATACCAGGATTCCACTGGTACACGCAGTATTCTTACTGCAAGCAGTGCTCCTACCATTGCATTTGCCCGAACCGGTCTGCACTCATACTGCATTGAGATAGTACTGTACGTGCCTGCTTCAAGTTTAAGAGCGGTGAACTCTGTTCCACAGCCTCAACCTTGACATATGACTTCAAAACCAGGGAACAACACAAGCTATGTACTGTACATCATGTATGTGGGTTTTTTATTGTTCCCTAATGTAAAACTGAAACTAATAAAAAAATGCTCTGAAAATCAAAACTAATAATGGTCTTGTAAGATTCTGTTATATTGGCATAAGCTATTGTAGAAGTCGTAGAAAGAGCCGATGGTTTGTTTTCCAAATCCCATGAGTATGGCTATTTCTGCCTCTGTCTGCCTATAGACATAAAATAATACACTTCTTGAGTGGATAAAGATATTGAGGGGGCATTGAGAGTTCAGACTGCGCAGAATGTGAGTACGGGTGACAGCCAGCACTGAGCTGTGTGTGCTGCTAACGAGCTTTAGCAGTGAGTTTCTGTGCTCCTGCCTTCCTCTTTGCACAAATACCCAGCGGAACTGGAGACACACCACAGCTTGCAGGCACCTGACACTGCAAGAGCTGCTGCTTCTATGTGTCTGTATCAGCCCGAATGCCTGGTTAGTCCATTCACTTTTTCTTACGTACGCTCACATAAGTCTTTGTTGTAGCACATAACATTTACTGCTGTATCTAATGCGAGGTGTGATAGCACATTGTAGCTAGAATTAGGAAATGTTCCATTTATGCCAGTGCTGGTGTTGAAAAGGGTAAGGGCAGAAGGAGAGATTTCTCCGAAATATTTAAATTGAAGATGAGTGTCATTCATTCATGTTGTCTCTTCCATGCTGGCAGAGCGTGTTGCTTCAAGCATTCAATACATGGGGTGGAATCTGTATTGTAAGTTTAAAGGTATCGTGGTTGCTTGCTTGGGCAGATAGCTCAGTTTACCCACTGTTCTTAGCACCAGAAGTTATTTCCGAGCTTCAGTCATACAGTGTACCAGAATTCTTCCACACTAACTCCTAATGAGTTTCTCTCCCCAGCACAAGAAGAAACAGCAGGCTTGAGTTCTAGTACTACTCTTCTTGAACAGGTGCTTCCCTCTGCTTTTTGATTTCCTATTTCCAAATCAGGAATAATTGCAGGACGAACAGAGAAGCAATTCTGGAATTCCTCCTTTGCATGTGATCAGTACTGCACCAATAACTCTGCTATAAAAGAAGTACGGTGATTCATTTACACTCTGTTAGTAGATTAGGAGATGTCACTAATGTTGCGGAAAAACATCTTGAAATAAGAAAAAGTGGTTTTTTCTATTTCCTGGAACCACTGTGAAAAACCATGCACTCAGCTCCAGGTATGCATGAAGACTTGCAGCTGCTGACCCAAGTGTCAAACGTTTCAGAGGTGTGGCTATGGTTTCTACCTTCCACACCAATTACTACCAGTCTTTTCCCCTCCCCCTTAGCTAAGATGGTTCTAAGATGGTTCTGTCTGCTAAGGGCAGCATTTGTCTTGTCCATGTTTGTTTTTACAAAAAGACAAATTTCTCCCTTCGCAAAAAAAAAAAAAAAAAAAAAAAGCAGTCTTTTCTCTGACGAAGTTTCAGAAACCAGAACTTGAAAAGTAGTCAGCAAACTGCTCTTTCTTTGTACCTTCTACCATTACTGTGAAAATGGCAGCTCTTCTGCCATTCCTATTAACACTTCTCCATTTTTGGCTAGTTATAAATGTAAAAATAAATGTTGACATGTACACGGTCTGGGCTTTTGTAAAAGATGGTCTCCCTAAGTCCTAGCAGGCACGCTACCCCACCCTAAAGGGGCTGCTCCTAAGTTTCCCAGCTGCTCCAGTTCTGGGGCTGATGTGCATACCCCAGCCAAAAACCAGCAGTAAAGGAGGTGTGAGAAAGGAAACCAAAACTGACAAAATCTGAACAAGTGACACCTGCTAGAGGTCTGCAGCCAAACTGGACAAAATGCCCAGGGATGTCAGACAACAGTAATATAATGAGAGCAAATAAAGGTAGTCCCAACTCTAACCTGCAAGGATTAGGTTTGGGAGTTGGTTTACCCTGCCCAGACAACTAGTAAAAAGAGATTTTTGTCTTCTTTGGATCCATGTACTAAGCAGGTCCCTATGGCAGGTGCTACAAGGAAGGACAAAGGAAGTGCTGCATAGGCTATTGACTAAAATAAGGCATAAATCTGCTCTCCTCCCCCTCCACTAATGCAGTGGCATGAACCAACCGATGCACAGGTAGGTAGCACACCCACTGAATCAGTGGTGAGCCTCAATCTGGGGAGTACTGTCATCTCATCCTACCTTATACAGGAATATACTGTGGCAAATACTAACTAAATAAAAAGCAAACTGGGCCCAACTCTGGCCCCATTCTACCAACAAAATAATAATATTCTTCCTCTGATCATCCTTGTTCATGATCCTCTCCTGCTCCCACCCCAAGTTGTTCCACGGCAATACTGTTACAAAACCAGGTTGCAAGCTGCTGAGTGCATGGGAGTAAGTTTGACTCCATCCATATACTGGTTCATGTGATGCAGCTCCTGGCATAAAAGCAAATCATGGCAGAGGTGCACGCTGGATTATAAAACAGCTCTCTGACACCAGTAGGTAAGGCCAAGCCTCACCCTGACCCTTCTTAAGGTGGCAGCCATGATCGAGCTAATGGAGGAGTTACTTAGTGCCCTTCTCCTCCACACATACACACTTCATTCCAGCGCCGTGCAATTCTAAGTCTGCATCCTTTGTTTCGTGCTGTACACTCTGCAAGGTGCTGCACAAAATCGGCATATCAGTGTCCAAAAGCAATCATGAGAAGGTCGTTAGATTCTATTCACCATAATTACCAACCATTTATTTAGAATCTGTGGGGAAGGGAAGGCATTAGCAGGCACTAATAAAAGACAAACAAAATTCTCCTCCCTGGAAAGAAACACCCCGCCTTAAGAACCCTTCAAACCTATTGTGACTGCTCATTATTAAAATTGCCCTGATAAAGCTGTATCCATGTTGCACCTTAAAGGCGTGGATAAAATAATTTCTGCCTCTCCGTGATGAGATAACACTTCAGCAAATACAGCCATGCAAGTCTGGGGTTTGGAGGTTATGTCTCACAATGTTTTAAACTAAAATATCTTCTTCCACACGCTCCGTAATTTGCCAGTGTACAGCTAGGCAGTGAGATACAGCTGTGTAAGTACACAAAGCGAGCTAGGTTAGCATCAAACAGCCTGTAAGCTCCTCTGTGCTACTTGTTGCTACTGGAGCTCAACTGAAATGGCATTTTAGTGTTACCTCTTATTTTGTATTTAAAAGCACTTTGTTACATGCCACCAAATTGTTCTGGAATTCAGTTGTTTCTCCAACGGCCATCATAAAAGCTGGCTTACAACTTCGGTGCTGTGTTCAGACAGCTGTGTTTATGTTAAGTGAAACACGATTATTTAATCGTTTCCCATTGTTTTCAAGATCGGGTTAACAAAAGCAGCTGAGAGAAGGCGATGGAAAGCATTGGAAAGACTGTTTTTTTGTCCTCAAAGCACTTCGTGGCGAGCAACTGTGTTATACAATGAACTTCACGATCTTGTGAAGCAACGTTGTACGCTTTTCGTTTCTGCGTTAAACGCGGTGCTCGCTGGACCTCTGCTGGTGAGAAAGAAGGCGGCAGGACGGAGTCACCGCAGCAGGGAACTCTCAAACTGCGGCCGCTGCTCGGCGCGGTTAGCTGCAGCCCGACAGGCGCAGGTGCAGCGCTGCCCGCGGACGCGTCCCTCAGGGCCGGAGCCGCGCGCGGCGCCGGGGGCGCGAGAGAGGGAAAGGCGCCGGCGGGTCCCCACACACCGCCCCCGGCCGAGCAAGCCCGGGCAGGCCCCGCAACGCCGCTTTCCCGCCGCCG
>NC_034416.1:17429105-17465454 GCF_002078875.1 Numida meleagris
GGCCGCCCCCCGCCGCCCCTGCGCGGGGAGAGGAGGCACTACCTGCCGCTCTGGAACAACGAGGACCCCTACGGGGACATCTGGGTGGCCGAGCAGCCGCCGGCGCGGGTGGACGTCGACGGTAAGGCGCGGGGGGGGGAGGGGTGTTAGCGTGCGGCCGCTGTGTGAGCCGGCGGCGTGCCCAGCCGGCCGCGAGGGCGGTGGCATCCTGGCTTGTGTCAGCGGCTGTGCGGCCGCGGGAGCGGGACGTGACCGTTCCTCTGTGCCCGGCAGCGGTGAGGCCGCATCTCAGAGCTGTGTGCGGTGTTGGGCACCTCGCTGCAATACAGACATGGAGGCCCTGAAGCGTGTTCAGAGATGGGCAGCAGGGCTGTGAGGAGTCTGGAGCACAAGTGTGATGGGGAGCGGCTGAGGGAGCTGGGACGGGTCAGTCTGGAGCAGAGGAGGCTCGGGGGAGACCTTACCATTCTCCACAGCTCCCTGGAAGGAGGTTGTGGCGAGCTGTGGGTCGGCCTGTGCTCCCAGGTGAGAGCAGTGGGACAGGAGGTGATGGCCTCACGTGGTGCCAGAGGAGGTGCAGGTTGCGTGTTAGGAAGAGTTTCTTCTCCCAAAGAGCAGTAATGCTCTGGCGCAGGCTGCCCAAGGAGGTGGTGGTGTCACTGTCCCTGGAGGTGTTCAGGAACTGTGGAGATGTGGCACTGGTTGTTGAGCTAGGTGATCTTTGTGGTCTTTTCCAACCTTTATGATTCTGTGATCTCCACGCTTCTTGAACACCTAGGGACAGTGATGCCCCCACCTCCCTGCAGCAATGCTGCGGTGTCAGCAGATAACCCTTTTTAAAAGCGATGTGAAATCCCAGTCTGAGAATTTTTACTGCTGAAAAGCGTTTCAGTGTCCAATCATAAATGCTTTTTGCTTTCTTTTCTTAACGGCAGTCTCTAAGCTGATTTCCCTTGGTCAGCTGGAAACGACCTGGAGAAGCAGAATTAATTTCCGCCCGCTGCTGGTCAGAGTCCTGCACAAGTCTAGGCTAAGGTTTTACGGGAAACCAGAGAAGAAAATGGATATGCCATATCAGGTAAAGAGGGCTCAAGTCAGCGCTCTGGAACAAACTTTACAGAATATTTGGAAGTTATTATTCCCGTATAGTAAAGGCATGGAGTTGAGAGCTATGTTGTAGCTTCTTTGTATTAAAAGTGCCACCTTCATAAACATGCTAGGCCCTACTAAGTATGGAAACAGTGGAGTTAGTGATGGTATGTACAAACTTTGGCAGATGTGTTGTGGTCACTGTGGTCCAATTGAGCCATTTCTGTAAGTAGAAAAAATATTTGGCCTTTATATTCGATTAAAAGAGTAAATGTTTTCTGGTCTGTATGCTTTGAAAGTCAGAGTTAGTCTGTCTTGTACACAAAAAAATGTTTTATGTCCCATAATTCTTGTGCTTTGTGATTTCCAGTTAGATTGTTTTACTGTGAAATTCTTACCAGCTTTCAAAGCTTGTCTTTCTTGCAAGACTTTTGCGTAGTGCTTCTTGGAAATAGACAGGACATGTGGTTGGCTGTTCATAGAAACTGAGCACCCACAAGCTGCTTGCTTATTCCTCCTGCTCCCCCCACCGGGGAAGGAGAAGAAACTGGAAAAGCAAAAGCAAGGAAAAACTCAAGAATTGAGATAAAGACAGTTTAGTAAGTGAAGGGGAGGAGGAGGAGAAACAAAAAAAATGATGCAGAGGTGGTTGCTGACCACCAGACCAGTGCCCAGGGAGTCTCTGAGCAGTGAGTGCTTTGGACAGATTATCTCCCAGTTCTGTTGCTGAGCCAGATGTTGTGTGGCATGGAACATCCCAAAGGTCAGTTCAGGTCAGCTGTCTTGGCCGTGTTGCTTCTCAGCCTCTTGCCCACCCCTAGCTTACTCGCTGCAGGGGCAGGAGAGAAACAAATCATCACAGAATGGCTTGAGTTGGAAGAGACCCCAAGGATCATCAAGTTCCAACCCCCTGCCACAGGCAGGGCCACCAACCTCCAGATCTGGTACTAGCCCAGATTGCCCAGGGCCCCATCCAACCTGGTCTTGAACACTTCCAGGGACGGAGCATCCACAGCCTCTCTGGGCCTTGCAGCTGTGCAAGCACTGCTCAGCAGTAGCTAAAATGCTGATGCGTTATCAATGCTGTTTTAGTCATACATCTAGAACATGGCACCATACAGGCTGCTGTGAAGAAAAATAACTCCATCCCAGCAAGGCTCCATGCTGGAGGGCAACGCTTTACAAACAAGTCAAATAACTCATAAGATCTTCCATGGGAAGAGAGGGATCTTGTTCAAGGTTTCCATTCTCTCTGCACATGAAGGTGAATCTGGGTCTCTTATTGGAGGTGCTTCTCAGCAGGCAGGCTGGATCGTCATTCTGATTTCCGTGGCAGTTTATCAGTCACATTTGCTGGTATTAATTCTAGAATGCATGCACAGATCAAGAAGCTAAGAGAAAGATTTTACAGGGTTTTTCCTTTGTGCTTTTTTTAGGTAGAGTTATGTGTTAAATTGTTGCTGTTAGACAAAGACCCATGGGATAGCAAAAGGCTCTGATACAATGGTTTACTTTTAAGTATGTGTGGTTTGTGCTTAAATGGAAACATTAGTATGAGCTAGTGCATGTATAATATTTGAATAAGGAAAAGAGGACCTCAGAAGTAGCAAGGAGAGAAAAGCACTTAAGATATTAGATATGTAAGGCAGTGATGTTAGTATGAACAAAGTCTAATGATTGCTTGACACTGACAGGTGAGTGGATAAAATAAAGCATTTGGGATGAGCTGAGATCTGTTTCAATGAATTGTTACCATGTTAAGACCATTGTAAGACTGTTTCACTGCTCAGTTATGGATTCAAAGTTTTCCCATTTAAAAAAAAATCAGAAATCTGTCACGAGCTGAGTTTCGATGGTGGTTTACAGTGCAGACTGTCTTCTGTCTTGTGTCATGTTTGTGTCGAGAATGTTTACCCAATGGTCCTGTAACAGCTCAACTTTTAAAACGTGCTTTCTCATCATTAAAATGTTATTCTCAATATTGCATTCTATCTGGTAAGGAAGAATTTTTTCTCCAAAAAAAAAAACCACAGACAAGAGCTGTTATCACCTTCTGTTACTGAATACTGGAACTAACAGTTTGAGCTAGAGTAGCTGTGGATGAATTCTGTGGAAACTGGGGATTCCTTTAGCCCCAGTACTCAGTGCAAGTTTGGGAACATTCTCAGGGTCTGTTTGCGGTCAGCAAAATTGCTCATGAGCCAAGCAGCTGATGCATTATTTGCCAGTCTCTCCCTTTTTTCCCCCCAGAGATACATACCAGAATGATGATAAATAGAAAAATGAATGTATTTTGTCTTTTTCTTTAGGCTTACTTTGAAGTTGCTGATGGTTCAGGCATGATGTCCATGGTTCTGTGGAATTCCTTATGTCCCGAATGGTATAACAGTATAAATGTTGGCACGGTGCTCCTCCTTGAACAGTATGCCGTCAAAGACAGTTACCCATTTAAAACACAGCCAACCCCAAGAGATTCACAGATGAAGAGATTTGCTACAATTGGTTAAGTATTGCAGAAATCTGTTTTGATTCAGTGAAATACAGCTGTAATAGGTAGCTCCTTATAGAAATGAAAAATAGAAAGTGATTAATTGCTGAGACTGATTGGTGTGTTACCTATCTCTACATGCTAGCTCTGAAAAGTGTCTTAGCATCCACATTCTTATACTTCTCTGTTTATATTTGGATAATGTCTGTGAAGTTTATTGCAACAATTAGTTAAAATGTTTATTAAAAAATATATATATACATATATATATATATATAAATCCCTGATTTCAAGTGTCAGGGTCATTAAGCCAGGCCTCCGGTACTGAATTTTAATCTGATTCCTATCCCTGATTAGTAATACAGATATCAGTTACACATCACTGATAACCTTCTTCCTGGACATTGGAGTGCTTCATCACCTTCATCTGAGTGCAGGCTTCAGTGGGAGCAAGCCCCAGTGTAAAGCTCCCCTGAAAAAAGCACTGCTGATGCTGTCTGTGCACAAACAGCAGCACCTGGGGAGCTTTCAGAAAATATAAACCACTGCCTTGTGAAACAAGCAGCTATGTTTGTGAAGGATGATGTGCACATAGCTTATTAACAGTGGTGGCTTCCTAAAGCAGTTGCTGCAGTGAATGAAAGTAAATAATATTTTCACTGCTAGAAGCAGTGTATTCTCTGTCTAATGAATCTTTGCCTTAATATCAGATCTTAATGTCTCAAGTGTTTGTGATGAGTTGACAGGAGAGAAATGCTTAACCAGGCAATGAGAGTTTGGGAGGGAAGCTGATGATGATTACAAACCAACTCTCAAAGCAATTCTGATTGCCACAAAACCTTTCTATGGGAAGAAGATGGAGTAAGATATGTTCTGAGATAACTTTCTCTTTGGGCAAATATGACCAACTTTAATGGCTTTATTCACACTGCATTTCTGGTTTCTGCAAATGTGAGTGGGGTAGAAATGTTGGTGGAGAGAGAAAATGGAAACGAGCCAGTGGACAGTAAATGATATCTAATGTAAGGTTTAGAACAGTCTATAGTGAAGTGCCGTGGGGTACTTTCAGACCACAGACTAACTGAAAACAACTGGTCTTTAGTTCATACCAGCACGTACGTACAGAATCTTCTTTCTTAGCACAAACCTCAGAGTTTTATCTTCATAGGAACTTGAAAAACAAATCGTGCCATGTGTTGGTAGATCTTATGTCTTTACAAGGGGAGAGTCTGAAGAGAACAGAAAATCTGGAACAATTTCTAGAACAGTTAGAATCAATTTTACGCAGCTCTTAAGAGCATGATTTTCTTTTGTTGATGTTTGAATGACGATCTAGGTGAAAATAAATGCTTCTAACCACTCATGTAATATGCTCAATATGTAGCAGCTCCATATGCTCAATATGTAGCAGCAGTATTTCAGTTTTTAAAGCATGCACAGTGTATCTTCCCAGAGCTCTACAGCAAACTGCTTACAGCATTGTTACACTGAATTGCTCAAGTAACAATTGCTTTTTGTCCATAATCTATTTCCAATGCGTAATTCCATCACATCCCAACTTTACCACGTTTCCTTAAATTCATTCACCTATGAATGTGTTGAATGTATCTGGAGGACTAACAAAGTCAGAGTTCCTTAGGCCACAAGGGAAAGGACTCAGTGAAGAGCTCCTGCGAGGCAGTTTGCTCCCGGCCCACTGCCGGCTTTCTGTGACGTGAGTTCTGTGTGGTGCACGTCTGTTTCACATGTGGGGTTGTGTGACATGCTGGGAGGTGCTGTTCTGTAGCCTGAATGGCAGAAGCCCAGATAGCACCATCGCCTTGAATTCTGCCTCTGGGCGGTGTGTTCCTGTCACACATCACTGAATGCATGCAGCACTGGTCAAACCAGCTGCTTCACATAGCCTGGACTAACCTTCATTTCTGAGTCATTCCACTGTACAATCCTGGCTCGGTCCATGACTTTCATCTAACCTCAAAATGACAGAAAAAAAGCAAAAGATAGCTTTGATGCACAGGAATTATTTGTTTTCAAAAACTGTCTTTCAAACACAACTTGAAAGCACCACATGCAAAAGCACGTTAATTCTCCAAATACATTTCTGGCACGTAGCAGCCTGAAGAAAAGGAAGTAGAGGGTCTGATTTCAAATGTAGCATCTTCCTAGTGTCACATGGCTAGAATGAGGGACGTGATACGAGCAACTGGACAGGTTGCTTACAGTTAGCAATTGCTTTTCTGAGTGCGTTATTTGAATAATCCATTGCCCAGGCATCTTGTAGAAACCCATCCGATCAGCGTATTTCATACCAGCATGATTTGTCCAGCTATGAGGGAGGCAGTAGGGTACCACTGTGTGTATTCTGAAAGCCGAAGCCATTCCTTCTGTATTTTTATCTGGTTGCAGCCTCCCCTCTCTCATCTGTACTGCCATGTTTGTTATTTAGCATCTAAACACCGCTTAATAAATGAAAACATCCAGGTGCCATAGCAGAAACATACAAAGACCTTTTGTTTCCTTGCATGGCCATGTCATTATTTCTATCATACTAAGAACACCCTGAACTGGTATCGTATGTGGGTGTTTTCTTCTGCTAGTTCTGTCCTAGTTTGCTTTGTTGTCTGCAAGTCAGTTTTAGGTTGCAGTGACATTTGTGAATGAAGCTGGTTTAGAAATATTTCATAGCTGATCAGTATTGTGTAAGTTCTTTGTTGGCTTTTTTTTTTAATATCTGCCTGATCAAACTAATTGACTCGTGAAGGGAACTGGAAAGTTTAGCGTTGCTCAGATTAAAGAGTTGCATTGTTGAATGCTGGACCTGCATTCCTTACTTTATCTTGATGGAAACGTGAAGTCAGAGGGCTTCACTGATGGTTTCCCAAGCAGTGAGATGTGGTTGGAATACATCATTTAAGAAACCTCACCCAGTTTTGTTGTGGGTTTGTTTTCAGTTGAAATGAAAAGTGCTTTTTGAATTTGCAGTGGTGCCTTAAAAGCTTGTGTCTTTTCTCTTTGTCAGAAATCAGCCTGAACGTGCGAAACCCACCCACCAAGATAAGCATAATTTCAGAAGAAATGGTTAAGCCAGAGTGGGGATTGCCTGAAGTCAAATACCAGTTTGTTACGAGGTAAAATGGAAGTTCGTTGCTTGTGAAGCTGGAACTGAGGTTTCATAAAATTGCACTGAGCGCTCGCTGAAGATGTGTTTTGGGAAGTTTCTGAGAAAGGTTTCTGTTTTGTCATTCGTTAATACCAGATTTGTTTCTTCTGTTTTGTGGTGCAGGTCGGAGCTGACTGACTTACCCAACAATCACTCCTGCGATGTTATTGGCCTCGTGACCTTTGTAGGAAGGGTGGAACGAACGAGAAAGAAAGGTTTTTCTAGAAATATGACTGCTGGAATTTATCAAACCATTTTTAACTCTTTGAAGAAACACTTAACATGTTTTTTCTTATTACGTAGAAGATGGCGAAGACTTCTGGCTCTATCGTTGGGCACATGCCATCGATGGGACCTCAGACCAACCGTTCATACTGGAAATATTTGCAACTTCTCAGCCAGATGTATTTGAGCGTATTCACCCAAGTATTTATTTCTTTACAGTTCTTATTGGTTACTATTATGTTTTTGTACTTGGTCGCCAATTTCAAATTCTGCATATAATTGCCACTAAATTAAAAATAATAATAATAATAATCCATGGATTATCACCTCAAACAGAAAATCACTGTCGAGGAATTAGAAACTAAAAAGAAAAAGTGAATGTAACTGTGTGAAACTCTCATCTTACCGCAGTCTGCCAGTTAATCTGAGTGGCTGGGTAGGCTGCATGGCCTGTCTGGAGCTCATCTGCTGTGGTTGATTTCAAGCAGAAACTAGTGAAGCAGCTGCTTAAATCTATTACTCTCTTCGTCCATAAATAAGTAAATATTTTTATTAGACATGATTAATGAAGGAGGATTGGAGGAAGGGAGAGGTGAAAGTGGAAAAGCTTTTTTTTATTTGAAAAAATATTTTTTCAGTTTTTTGTTTTACAGAAACCATCAGTGAGCTGTGCTCGTTGTTGCATGTAAGCTGATAATGATAAATTTCAAACTGTGGAATCCTTAATTCTGCATTTTAAAAGGACTTGAGATATTTCTTTATACCCTTTTTCCTCTCCTCCTCCTAGCACTCATCCTTCTTGGCGCTGCTATTCATTACATTGATATCCTCTGTGTCTGCTGAAATTTTCTTGCACAGTTCTTAAGTGGCAAATCTAATTATATTCTAATTTATAGCAACGCCTGAATACATGCTGAAGTATTTATAGGGTCAAGAATTACATTAGCTTGTTTTGAGCACTTAAAATTAATACTGTGTATGTCAATCTTGAACGTCCGCAATCCATGTAATATCCAGAAAAACAGAAGTATTTTTTTATTCTAGTGACATACCTGGTGTGTACGCAGATGAGAGTGGTTCGGGATCTCTCTGAGAATCCTTCCCACACCATTTACCTTACAACGTCAAATGAAAGTCAGATATTCATCACAGGTAACTCGAAGTAATTTTAGCTGTATGTAATTCTCATCTTATTTGGAACGGGTATTGTTCAACTAAGTGTGCGGCGTGTAACGTTCGTTACAACCAAGTATGCAGAGCGTAGCATTCACTTCTCAGTAAGAAACGACCGAGGAATGAATGGTAGGACTACAAAAAGAAAAAGATTGCATTCTGGTGAGGCACTGATGGATGTATCTTATGAACAGTGGAGGTATTGTTAGTTTAAACTGTATCTTTACAATTTCTTTGAAATTGTTTTAATCATGTGATAGTGTTGCAAGGAATTCTACCCATTTCCTTAAAAAAAAAAAAAACATTACTTGCAGCTTTTCTGGTTTACAGGATTTCCTTGTTACAAAATATTGGTATCGTTGGGCTAAATTTATCTCAATCAATATTTTTCCCAAAATATTCAGAGAACTGTTCTGTTTCATCTTTCCCAGTGCTGAGGGCCCTCCATAGACCACATGGCCTGGGAAGGGCTGTGGTGCTGGGCTGCCCTGCAGGAGCATTCCTTCTAGATAGCTGTGCTGGAATACCCCCAGCCCAGCACCCCGTCACCGTGTGCTGGATGCCAGCAGTCAGCAGCTCCCAGGCAGCACCGGGCCCAGCTGTTTGTAGCACTTCTGGTGAATCAGGAGGCAGGTGATGGCACAGCATGGCAGCCGAGCGATGTGATGGCCTTATTGCAAGGGAGTGTCAGATGAAACAGGCGTCTCTTTCCAGTGTTTCTCTCTCCATCTCATTTCTTCAGCTCTACTAATGTACTACCCACTCAGGCTCTCAGTCTGAGTCCTGCTGCTGACGTGGAGGAATAGAGAATAATATGTGCTGAAAAATCATCTGAACTTAGTCAGTTGTATACACGTGGTCTTGCCTGACAACCTGGGTAGAGTAGAAGTTTGTTCTTTTTCTTAACAGATTATTTAAATTACATTTAAATGAAAGGTTTGAGGGTCATTTTTCTTTGTTTTCCTTCTGTATATTTTCTGCTTAGCTTTTCCCCTAGCTTTATTTTATGTCTGTCTGCATCCTAAGTGAGAACTACAGCTGGAGGCTGCGAGCCGTTGGATGAGATCTATTGCAATTCACAGTTTAGAAGTAGACTCATTCAGATTATTTGATAAAAGTGGTATTTAGTCAGTATCTTAGTTTCAAACCTGCCAACAAGTACATACCTGATAAACTGCCTCTCAGTATATTTGCTGAACAAGGGTTCTGCAAACATAGATGATTTGTTTATTCTTTCCTGCAGAGGTTACAGAAGAGTGAAGGACGTGTAGGTCTTCAGCAAAGCAATGTAATGACATGATTTCTGATCGTTTTATTCTTTCATACACTCCTGTGAGAGAATATTCCAGTAGCATCGCCAATTGTTTGATTTCTTGTTATTATTTAACATGTGTCTAACTTTAAGTGTCAGATACAAGTGTTAGGTGAGGAATTCAAGATACTCTTTTTGTAAAACACCATTGTCTGGTGGGGAAGATATCTTTGTATTCTCTGGTGCAGTTTTTCTTAGTTCTTCTTTTTCTGTGTGCTGTTCAGAATAGTTTCAAGATAAAAACTGATGACAATAACCTGCTTTATTTTTGATACCTGATTATTTTTGTTTTAAAAGGGTGGCACAAGGGCCAGCCATACACCAAGGATACTAAAGTGAAAAACTTCATTCAGTGGACTAGAACACAGAGTGAAGCTAATCAAATGAGGAAAACTGTCATTGGTGGCTATTACCCTTTTCCACGACCTCCAAATACATTTCTGAAGTATTGTAAAAATATTAAAGGTATCACGTTGTCAAATATCTTTAAGATTAGTAGACTTTTTCAGTTGAGTCTTACTCAGAAAGCAACAAAGTTCGTGCTTGCACAAATTTGTAATGCCGCTTAAGAGAATCTTCCTTTCGTGACTAATAACGTATCATAGGCTAAATCCTTATCTTAAAGAAACTATCGTGACACCATTAGCTGCAGGAGAACTCTTAACAGCTTACATGAACTGCAAGTCTGCCCAGAAGCTTTACTTTGACTGCTCTGCTAAATCAGAATTAAAGAGAGTTATACTGAAGAGTATATTGAATTAGACATTTCACCTGAAACACAAATTGTGGTATCTGATATACTGATATATCGCATACTGAGATATACTTGTGGGGGGGAAAAGGCTTCTTGTTTCATTTCTTTTTCACATGGTATGAACAAGAGGGTTTTACATCCTCCAAAAATGCATTTTTAACTCAATATTTAGTAACGTGTGATTTTCAGTTTTGTTTTGAACTGTGCATACCGACATCTTCATATTGTATTTCTTGAAACTCATCAACTCATTTGTGGGAATTGCTCTCTTGCAGTTGAATCAGTTTTGAAAGCCATAGGCGAACTGGGAGAAGAGATTGAAGGTCTGCATTACAGGGAGCACAAGCGCATTGCTATTCAAGGAATAATCAGTGCCATAAGATACATCAGCTGTAGCAGTGCAGCTGAAGATGCCTCAGGAGTGGAACACGTTCAGGTACAGCGCTTGGGAGTGAATACCATAGCAGTGAAGCAGCTATGATCGTAGTTAAAATGGAGAATTTTGCATTTGATTCCAGAAATGAGCTACGTTGTCTCTTGATTGACTGCATTTGTTATTTTGGGTGCAAAATAGTTTTGAAAGTCACAGTTGAAGGGTTTTTAAAAAGCAGCGACTTGGTGCTTTTCTGTGTGTTGTAGCAGCCTTCTGTAGAACTTCATAGCTGCCCAGGAGCTGCTCATTTAACTGACCAGGTAATTTCAAGTAAATTAGGGAGAGCTGACTGCAGCAATGTTTGCGCTGTCACTTTCTAGACAGAATTTATCTTGCTAATGATTAGAAGGGAATTTCTGCTCGATACAACTTTCAGAAGGTACGGTAAATCATTCACTCACTCTGAAATTTACTTTAAAACTTTGAGGCTTTTGAGTTGGAAGAATTAGTTTTAAGTGCTTTAAAGCTTTTAATTAACTGTTGCAGAAAGATGCACAGTCTCTTGAAAGTTCTCCTATGCCAAAACAAGATGACGTTCACAAGGGAAAAACAAGAAACCTTCAAACTGAAGAACTCAGGTCTTCTCTGGAACCAAGTTGCTCTCCTGGGGAACAGCATCAGCATCAAACTCTGCAGTCAAAAAAGAGCACGGCCAAGAGAAGGAATCTGCAGAAATCGTGTGCAGACACAGAACAGTAAGCCGCTTTCATAAATCTGTAGTGTATCTCCTAAACATGTTTATGAAAATTAATTCAGAGCCCAGCCCCTGGAATGCATGTAAGAAAGCTTTAAAAGCTCTTTATTGTATTTTAACGTTTAAAAGGCAGCTAGGTGCTTTTCCTAGTATCAAGTGGTGGTGGTTGTGATTTCGTGTAATGAAATTGTATTTCATCTAGTCAGACACAGACAGAGGGTACCAGTCCAATACAAGAAATGGAATAAGAAAAAAAATGTCTGATAAAACCTTAATAGTTTCAAGAGTAAAATATTTGCTTGTATAAGATTGTCATTTATGGCAATGTTTGTGCAAGATCTAGTTTACCCATAACTGGTCTGAAAAGCCTGGTGTATGTATTGAGAGATTTAATGTTTAGCAAGTCACATCTCTTCTCTTTTCACATCCAGAAGTCATAATGGTGGGAAAAGGGTGGGTGCTGAGAATTTTTTATGGGGAAGTGGAGAATAATTAGGATTGGGTGAAAACTTAAAACAAAGAAATGTGGTGTGTTGAAGTTCTGTTTTGGCAATGTTGTGAGTGGATTTCCATTCCATAAGCAAAATTCCAGCATTCAAGTGTCTTAGGTTCTACCTAAAAGAAAAGCATGCATGTTCTTTGCTCTGTGTATTTAGCAGAATACTGTAAAATAATGGTGAATTTCCTGTCTTAAGGGGAACTGCATCTGTTACTTCTGTATCCTCTTATCCCTATTACACACGCTCTGCAAGAAAGAAGCTTAGGTAAGTCCTGTGATGTTAATTAAATAATTGCAATGATTAAGCGAAGATATTTGAGATTCTTACAGTCAAGAATCTGTTTGGAAGTGAAATGAGGGAACAGAACAGAGTAAAATTTAATATTTTCTATTAATTTTCTCTGCACTGATCCTAGGTCAAATATATGGAATTACTGTATTCTGAAACATAACTTTGTGTATGTTAAACAAATGTTTATAGCTACTTGTGCTTCTTAGGGAAAACATAGTAACAGGGGTCCATCGTGATGAATCGAGTAATGTGAGCTGTATTTGTGTCAGAGAGATTGCAGTTCAAATAGGAGAGTCAAAGTAGGATGGAAGGATGCTTCGTTAGCAAGCAGAGTGAACCATGTGATAGCATAGATGGTTTTGCTTGTGGTAACTGAGCTGTAAGTTATCCTCGGTGCTACAGGGGTGGATGCATAGCCGGCCCTGAGAAGTCCTGTGGCTCCTTCCACTATCCAGCACTCTGTCTTTATTGAGCTTGGTTTGGATCCAGAGAAGGATTAAAAAACCCCCAAAAAAACTAATAGGGAAGGAGTTTCAAATCAAAAGCCTTGACAAGACCGGAAGCTAAAGAGAGAACTCTCAGTGGGAATTTATTCAAAGCAGTGAAGGATGTTACTTGTTAGTCCAGGGTATAAAGCTCCTTTCCCTCCTGTGATTTTCTATAAGGGTTGAGGGTTCTTTTCATTTGTTCCAAATACAGCTAGAGTATCTTGAATATTTGAACTCTTCAGTGTCAGTGATTTCCAAATGTCTGCTTTTTGGTGGCGGTGCTTTGGGTTGGTACCATGTGATACATGTACACCATGCAGGCAGTGAAGGGCCTGGGGCACGACTCCGGTGAGGAAAGGCTGCAAGGTGTGGGGCTGTGCAGCCTGCTGAAGGGTTGAGGGATTTCATCAATGTACGTCAATGCCTGAAAGGGAGAGAGCAAAGAGGATGACACCAGGCTCTTTGCAGTGGTGCCCAGTTGCAGGACAAGAGGCAGTGGGCAAAACCTGAAAGGCAGGGTGTTCATCTGGACATCAGGAAGCACTGTTTTTGCTGTCAGGATGGCAGTGTACCCCTCAACTGCCTGCTGGGTTTACTTGCAGCACCTCTTCCCTCCACACTGAAAATTGCATTTCTTTTGCTTGTTGAGAAATAATCTTTTTTTCTGTTTTCGTGGGGAGAGTGGGTGGGAAGAACTTGTTCTCCCCTTTTCTTATAAGTGAAGTAAAAAAGTTAAGGTATGTTTACTTTGTTCTCTGCTTTTCTCAATCTGCTACTGTCCCCGCTACCTGTGTATCCTGTACTCTATGCCATTAGTGCTAGAACTCCAACTAAAGGAGGAGAAAGTCTGTGTTGGATTATGGGAAGCTGTTTCACTCTGTGTAATTAAAAGGTAACTTGTGTATTTCTGTAATTACCTACGAAGTCATACTGAATTCTCCAAATTGCAGGGAAGAAATGGAAGGTTAGCCTGATGTGCCTTAAGCTTGCCTTGTTTTCTGTTCTGTTGCTTAGAAGCAGTGGGACACCAGCACTCAATGAAGAGTTTTAATACGCCGACAAAATAACAACAGTATGGTTTGAAGTATGCACTGTAGCTTGGAATTTTTTCTATCTAGTGTTTTGTGCAATGTACCAGCATGTGGTTGCATTGCTGAAGGCTTTTTTTGTTTTTAAACAGAAACAGTTTATTTTAAGGCTCTTTGTTGGACAGCCTCAGTTCCTCCATTTCTGAGGTAACTCATTTATGTAACATCATGTAGTATTAGAATGCGTGTGACACATTCTGACTATTAAGGGTTTCAGAAAGAATGAGATAAGAGGAAATTGATTAATTTAACACTCTAGTTGATATTTATATCCCTGCTGCCGGAGACGTTTGACATAAATGTACTTCTGAGCTTTTTATATACCCCAAATTAGTTTAATCGATGGTTTAGTGTGAATGGAGAAAGATCAGGAATTTCAGACCGGCTTATTTTTTCCACTGGAGTGAAAAAAAAAAAAAAAACACAGCATTAGCATTTTAATCTTTAGAAACTTAGCACTGCACTTACCATAGAATCGCTGATGTGTTACGTGTTCACATTCTAGACTGCTTAACAGTGACTTGTCTGTCTGCTTCTGTCCTTGGAGTATCACTCCTAAATGTTTGATACAACTTCGACCTTTCTCATTTTCTCCATTTTCTCTCTGCATCTGGAAATAACGAATAAAGGCCTTTTTGTGCAAATGGGTACCTGTGAAAAGGAGAGTCTGCAGAACACAGCCTGCAAACAGCAAATTTGGCATGGTGCAAGTTCTCATAAATTGGCACGGGCAAAATAAGAACGCGGATGTTTTGGTGTACAACAGCCCCAGCATACTGCTCTAGATGTCAGGAGCCTCACAGACAGACTGGCTGGCAAAGAAGCTGTAAATTGTTGTGTATAGACAAGTTTCCCTGGCCTGTAAATCCAGCTGAAGTTGTGCTGTACACACACCCAGTACAAAGCAGCCCAGTAAGAGTAATCTGTTGGGCAGGTAGGTGAAGTCAGCCCAGCCACAGGTGTGTGTAAGAAGCCTGGGAAGAAGTGGGGAAAAAAACAATTATTTCTACATTTTTAGGAGGCAAAACTAGCCCTAAATCAGAACCTCCTCACCTTGCCAGACAGACATTCTTTTTTTTAAAGAAAAAGAAACCATTTCTATAGCATCAGCTTGTCAGTAGCATGGCTTGGTGTGCTCCTCTCTGTAATGAAGAGGGACGTTGGCTTGTATCTTACTTGGCGTGTTGTTTCTGAGCAAGCCCTTGGTAACGCTGTGCTAAGTTTTCATGTCTGTTGTTGAGAAATCTGAACCTTGAAAGTGAGAATCAGTTTGGTGGGCATTCATTTTTAATTAGACAGCTTTTGTTAATCATTTTTTATGGTGTCTTTAATGTCTTGAAAATTTATTAACGTAGCTGATACGTAGATGATTATTTTATTACTCTGCATACGCAGTAATTACGTTCCAGGATGGTTCTAATAAAAGGAATTAATTCTTCATAAGATACTATCTTAATGGAAAGATTCTTTTATCTAAAAATAATACCATAGGAGGAACAATGTAATTACTGAGTCCTTCTGAGAAAGATAAGAACTTTCCTGCTACATTTCACCAGAAAGTATGAAATCTTGCTGCATAAAATTAGGTCTTACAGCTTGTATGTGCATTTCCAAGATTGCACTGCACCTCTAAATATGAAAAATACTTTGGGCCACAAAGTGGCATTGAAGTGCATAGAAGTTTTTGTTTACTGATGCGATTAACCCAGCTGTGCTCTGAAGTTGGTTGGGTTGTGGGGGCAAGTGGGGTTCTCTCTGGTAACTTCTTTGTTTTCAAAATTAATTGGCTGAAACCTTAATTGAATAATTTGTGCTGTTTGAGTGAGGATTCTTTTGTGCCTAGGGCTGGAGATGGCAAGATACATAGCTCACCCCATGGGGATAATGCATTTCTTAGAATATCCTTAATACTCAGAAAACACAACATATTTCCTTTTGTATTTTCACCACTGCATTTTAGATATTTTCCATTTGTTTTGAAACATTGTAAGGGAATTTTCAGGGTTTATCCTCAGTATGAAATTGCAAAATTGGCACATAGAAGTGATGTGTTTTTATGACTGAAGTAAAGAATATCCCACTAAATAGCATGCACAGCTTTTTTGTTTTTCCCCATCTGTCTGTTGTTTCTGTGGAAGTGCAGTTACAGTGCTCTATTAGTAACCACTGAGGTAGACCAGAATTTCAGAGATACCTTAAAAGTCTAACTTGCATCTCACATGTGATGCAAGATCCAGTAGAGGGCAACAAAGACTGGTTTTTGTGTGTCTGCTTCCTTATCTACTTCATAAAGCAATGAAATAAGGCAGTTGTTATCTTAAGCTCTTGAAAATTGATTTACTGAGGTCTTGTTATGTCCAGCTGAAGTCTTATAACGCGAAAGCAGGTGCAAATGCTCGCTCCTTCATGCTTGTTTCATTTATCACTAGAAATCTGTCAAGATTAGAACTTTTGCTGGGTGCTGTTTGAGATTAAATAGGTTTAAAATATATTTTAAATATATATATACTTCCTTTTTATAGCTTGAATGAATTTCAGCATGAAGATTCTGTACAAGAGCAGGCTTCATCCGACAATTCACAGTACTGCACAGGTAAGTCACAAATAGTTGCTTTGTTTAGAAGTTCAAGCCAACTTCTCTTCAGGTCCAAAAGAGGCAAAAAGATATCCATACAACCATATGGGAGGGAGTGTTGATCTGCCAGAGGGTAGAAAGGCTTTACAGAGGGTCCTGTAGACTGGAACCATGGGCCAAGGTAAACTGTATGAGTCTCAGTAAGGCCAAGTGTCGGGTCCTGCACTTTGGTCACAACAACCCCAGGCAACCCTACAGGCTTGGGGAGGAGTGGCTGGAAAGCTGCCTGACAGAGAGGGACCTTGGAGTGCTGATGGACTGTCAGCTGAATATGAGCCAGCAGTGTGCCCAGGTGGCCAAGAAGGCCAGTGGCATCCTGGCTTGGATCAGGAATGGTGTGGTGAGCAGCACTAGGGAAGTCATCCTGCCCCTGTACTCGGCATTGGTGAGGCCTCACCCCGAGTACCGTGTTCAGTTTTGGGCACCTCAGTACAGAAAGGACATGGAGGTGCCGGAGCAGGTCCAAAGAAGGACAACAAGGCTGGGGAAGGGCTTGGAGAATATGCCCTGTGAGGAGAGACTAAAGGAACTGGGGCTGTTTAGTCTGGGAAGACGAGACTGAGGGGAGACCTCACTGCTCTCTTCAAATACCTGAAAGGGGACTGCAGTGAGAGCGGGGCTGGTCTCTTCTCACTGGTGACAGGTGACAGGACAAGGGGAAATGGCCTCAAGTTGCGCCAGGGGAGGTTTAGGTTGGATATCAGGAAAAACTTCTTTACAGAAAGGGTTGTTAAGCACTGGAACAGGCTCCCCAGGGAGGTGGTTGAGTCACCCTCCCTGAATGTGTTTAAAAACCGTTTGGATGTGGTGCTCGGGGACAGGATTTAGCGGTGGGTTGTTAGAGCAGTATGGTTAGGTTGTGGTTGGGCTTGATGATCTCGAAGGTCCTTTCCAACCTGAGCAATTCTGTGCTTCTGTGATTCTAACCGCTGTTTTTATAGACACCTCTTCTATAGTGCAGAGGCTGTAGCAACCTCTAGGGAGCCGCTGTGGTTCGCTTGTGTCCCTGATGTGCAGTGAAAGCTGTCAGGAAGGGCAGCATTAGGCTGTTTCCCAGCGTGAGAAATAGATTCCCAGTGTTGCTCCATCCAGGCTGTTAGCGTGTGTTGCGCTAGGAGGCATTGCTCAGGAGACTTAGTAGCGTAAGTCTTCACATCTTCCTGCGACAGTTTTCTTCCTATAGTGATAAGCATGTGATAAAATTGTCCTTCCCCAAGACTATATAAGTACATAAAAAGACAAATAAAAGATGTGAGAGGAAAGGGGTGCAGTGTACAAGCCACTCATGAGAACAATGGTTAATTTTTTTTATTTTTCTCAGTTAATATTATCTTATTTCTTTCTTCCTCTGCAGTTGAAATGTAAACTCATATTCTAAGCAGCTACTTTTCTGATGTTTATTTTTTGGATGAAGGGAGAAGTCTGATTTGTCGTTATGTGAAGCATGGTCTGGTTTTTATTTCATGCCAATATTTTGTCACATTTCCTTCTTTTCAAAGGCTGCCTGATAAGAAGTTGTTGTAACTGTGCTGGAAATGTTTTGAAATGGGCTTTCTGATAAGAGTGATAGATATCTAAGTTATTACGATTAACAGTCCTCAAGTTGTATATAATAATAGGAAAGAGGAATGGAGCTATCACTGTCTGTATAGCAAAGAAAAAGAAATGTTGCAGTCCTCAGACTATGTATACAGTTACTGTGGAGGGATTAGAAGGTCTCCCTTCACTTGTACACATTTTAAACTTGTCATGGTTTCTGAGCATTCTTTAAGCAAGTTATTCACTCTCCAGAAATGGGCCACGATGTGCAGGTGTAGCCTCTAAGGTTACCTGTTCGCTCCCGTTCCAAACGTAGTTCAGTTCTTTGTGTTCTTTGTTTTGCACATACTGCTGCAATTGAAATATTCTCATGAAAGTATTTCTCATCTTGTAGAGAAGTGATATGTGAGCGTATAAACAACTAACTGTTTGCTGTGTTAATAACAGACCAAGAAGGAATAAATGATGCACCTGAAACTGAAGAGATGGCAAGGACTTGCAGTTCATGGCAGAGTGACCTGTGGGCACAAGTGAAAGACAAGTTGATGAAATATTTGCATCACAGCACGATTTTCCCAGAAAGCATCCCACGTAAATTCGATTACGTGTACAAAGACTTACTTATGCAACAGTACAACCTTCATGCAGCAGTGCACCAGCCAAAAGAAACCAGAACAGATAAAAATATCAGTGAATTTGAAAGCGCTGGTGGCCTTGGATATTATGAAGTGACAGTTCTGGGTAAGTACTTGGTAGCCTGGCATCTAAAAATGGTTAAGCAAGAGCAGAGTAAGATCTTAGCTGTTTCCTGTATTGAGAACGACTTGGAGGTTAGTCAGAAATTGAGTGATTTCTCTGGCTTAAACCTTTGAATGTGTGGGTGTTTAAGTTTAAAAAAAAATACATTTTAGATCTTTGCAAGGGGAATGAATTAGGATCATATTTCCCCAGCAAGCTACATTTCATTAAAATTATCATCACATCATTAATTTTAATTACTGAACATTTTGTTTCCATTGTCACTTTCTATATAATTGTCATTTTGTGTATAGGCTTATGCTTCTTATTTGAAGAATGTGTGTAGTTCCTTAAGCTATTTATTATTACAGTAAAATATACATTCTGTTGAGTCGTTCAACCAGTTTGGCACTAGAAAGTAAATAATTCAGTTGCTCTTTATTGTCAGCTAACTCTTCTGTTAGAGAGGTATTCCTCAGGAGTATGTTAGTGTTTGTGAGGACACCTTTTGAGTTTTTGAGCTTTCTCCTTGTTGAAGTGGTTGGGGGTTTTTTTTTGGTACGGTTGTTCCTAAGGTACCTTTATTCCGTGCTAAAAAAAATTAAGGGCTTGTATTTTTGGTTGGATATCAGGGGGAAGTTCTTTACTATGAGAGTGGAGAGGTGCTGGAACAGGCTGCCCAGAGAGGCTGTGGATGCCCCGTCCCTGGAGGTGTTCAAGGCCAGGTTGGATGGGGCCCTGTGCAGCCTGGTCTGGTGTTAGATGTGGAGGTTGGCGGCCCTGCCTGCAGCGGGGGGGTTGGAGCTTGATGATCCTTGAGGTCCCTTCCAACCCAAGCCATTCTAGGATTCTGTGATTTTAGCCATTCTCATCAACTGCTCTGCTGCTTCTGGGTAGCACAAAGCAGCAATTGATTGACCTTTAAATAGAATGATAAATTTGCAACAAGATCTCTCTGTTATCACTGCCGTGGAATATTAATCTGTTTGGTTTGTTTTGCCATTAAAAGGAGAAGGAAATTGGCTGGATTAACAGTGCCCATTTTGTGTTTCTGTTCTTTAAAAGTTTCCATTATTTACAAAGGGGGATTTGCAGAAAAGGTGTTTAAACATTTACTGTCATTAGTATCCTGGAACATGCAATGTAGTATTGAAGCTGAACATAACACAAGTACTGCACCACATACTGCATAGATATTCTGGATGTAAAACTGATTTCTTTGTCTTTGTAGCAACGATGAAGGAGTGTGAAATGGCACCCTATGTTGGCTTAATGTTCTTTGAGCTAACTGCATCGTTAACCTTAAATCTTAATACTTGCAGCGCTAGGGGTTTCAGTGTATGTGTGAATTGAAATGTAGTTTGTCATCGGTCATTAATTAATGAACAAAGCAGATGACTAAGAATCTTCTGATGATACTTGGGTCACTCTAAAAGCAATGCCTCCTATTTATTTCCGTGGAAACGAAAACAGATACAAAGAGCGCAGTAACACTGCTAGGTAGAGCAAATTCTCAGCTACAAAACGGTCACCACCGTTAAACACGGTCACCACCATTAGCTGTGTGTTTTTGTCAGCAGTGAACAAGAGTCTCCATGCCATGCTCATCAAAACCTGCACCAGTGGAGGTGACCACTGTCACTGTCACCACTGCTGAAACGCAGCACCCTCTGCCTCACTGTGCTCACATCCACTTTTGGTCTCCATCAATGTTCAGTAAGCGTCAATGAGTGTCAGTAGGTACCATTTCTTCCACGTGGAGGAATTTAGTTCCACCCTTTGCTCCGTACCTGCTTCCACGTCAGACACCACTGTGTCACAGTGCCCTTCTGCTGCCATCCGTCACACGGCCGCACAGTGTACAGGGATATTTGGGAATGTTCAACTTATCCTCCCGTACCATCAGCCTCTGGCATCACGGGCCAACATCATAACACAGGAGGCATTACTTTCAGAGCAGCCTTTGTGTATACCGATGCTCAGCCTTCAGTAGCCTGATTATTTAAAAAAAAAATAAAGAAATGCAACATAAAGTTGTTGACAGACAGGGGATGAAGTTTACTCCTAAGAGATATCTTTTTCAACAGGTATAAACCATGATGTTGCAATAGATGTTGCCTTTCTCCCACTGTTTGGTCATGAAGACCCCCACTTATTTCCAGTAGGGGAAGCTGAAACTGATACGTTATTGTCTTGCATGAGTTGCGTCTCTTCTTGTCAGCAGGACGCCGCCAGCGATGGAACGTTTTGTGACACGTTCCCACTTTCAAGTAAGACTGCCTTTTACTGATGTTACTCACTGATCTCTTACTCTATCTCCCAGTGCAGTTCTGTCTCCTCTGTAGAAACTTCAGTTGTACGTCAGGCGTTGTTCACCTCTTCAGTGAAACATACGTGAATTTGATGTGGCCATCGTTAATAAATAGATATAGCACTGCATTTTTCAAGCCTTTACTGGGGCTGTTTTTGTACTCGGAAAATAGTATTTTAATACCCAGAACACAAACTCCAAAGTGACCTAGGTGGTGATCGCAGATATTTGCTGATGCAAAATGATACTGACATAGAAGTCATTATAAGCGTGCAAATATTTGCCTTGGTCTGCTTTGAAATAGAGTAGAGCAGCAGTCAGTCAGCCCATTGTGCTGATGTCACTTGGAACAGCTGCTTTAATGTAACCTGCCTATAAACTGAAGGATTTTCCTATTACTTAATCATTTTACTTCAGATTATGCTTCTAATTGCTGACACCTCGCAGCAAATACGGTGATTGCTATTAATGCATGTCATACTGCATACTGCTATATAGGTACGGTGTTTTCCTGTACATTTACACAGACAGACCTGATTTTATTCAAATGCATCTTTGTTTTTCCATGAATGATGCAATGAAATCTGAGAGCCACTAATGTTTACGTAATGCAGATTTCAGCTTTTCCATTTCTGAGTTCTGATGCTGTCGTTTTTGGTGGTAGAATTTATTAATGAGATTCTACCCCAAAAAATATTTCACAGTTGCCCAGTGCTTAATAGTTCAGGTGTGTTTTTTGGTGAAACAAGGTTGAGCATACACATGCTACTTCATGGAGAACCATGTCAATTCATCAGACCTATTTACTCTATGTATCTTAAGACTGCTTTTCTTAACTTGTAGATGAAATTGTGAAAGCAGCGACGGACCTCGATGGCAAACATGTTGTGTGTATCTTGGACGTCTGTCACTTGGGTGATGACAAGGTGGAAGTCTTTCTGAGCAAAATCTACAAGACAGTGGAAGCTGGCGTGCCAGATCCAGTGTAATTTAATAATTTATTTTTCAAAATTAGATACTGTTGAAAAGGAGGGGAATAAAATTACTGTAATTTGAATACACACTGCACTTTTCTAGAACTACAGACAAAAAAATACCATTCTTACAATAGAGCAATTGCAACGGTCATCCACATAAATGAGGACAGTTGTTGCCTTTATTTGTGACAGTCATGGATCAAATTATTGCACAATGCCTTGGTCACTTATGTTCAGGAAAGATGAACAGGCAATACAGTGAGCTTATCTTTTGATAGGAGACTGAGGAACATGAGTGTAATCTCTCTTCCTCTGCCTATGTACGCAGATACGTAGGAAATGTATGTAGTGGGGTGAGAACTGAGAAGAGAGGCAGGCTTTCCTGATACTAAAGGCAGTGTTTGCAATAGAATTAACTGGCCACAGTAGAAATGTAGGCTGGAAATTTAAATCATCCTGAGGATAAGAGCTATTACGTCCTGAAGTGATCCTTCAGTGGGAGGTAACAGAGGCTGCCTGAGCGCTCTGCAGGCTTGCACCTGGTTGTTTGTGGAAGGGGCCGCAGTGCCTGTGGTACTGGGGGCTGGACTCAGTGATCCAAGAAGATATTTTCAGTTCTTTTTTACCTGAGCAAAGTCACCCTTATTTCTGTATGTCTGCTTTTGTATGTACGATGTTGGGTAGTGACTATAGCACCCAAAAGATTTTAATGTATTTTATTTATTAATTTAAAAAATGAAAGATTAAACTTTGATAGTGAAGCTTGCCTCTAGCTTTTCAAGAGAAAAACTTTTTAAGAATTACGAAGCATGGCAGGATACAGTTTGTCACACCATTACTTTTTTTTCCTGTTCGCCACTGGTACTACCATTTTTCTTTTTGGTAATAGCTGAATGAGAGAACTCAGCAGCTGCAAGAAGCTGCAGCTTCCAGATGCCCAAGCGCCCTAAGATCCTGTCAGCTCTTTGGCTCTATGCTAAGTAGCAGCTGCTGGCTCCTGCTCAGCTCGGAGCCAAGTCCCCCCTTCTTCCTCACTTATACAACTCTATGAAATTATTCTGAAGTAGGAGCTGTGACACGTTGCTAGCTGACAGCTTGTCCATGTGAAATGCTGGTCTCAGTTCAGTTGTATGAGAAGAAATGATTTGTTGAAGCAGATTTGTTCTAATGGAAAACTTTCCAGGTGTGTTTTAGCAGCCCAGAGCTTGGTAACTGAGAAGCATCTCTTTCAACTACTAGTTGACTCATTTGCTGTGGGGACAGTGGATTTTGTCTTCAGGTCCTTCAGCTCTCTACCCTAACTTCAGTTAACGGTAATTGAAGAAGAAGCTTAACTGTCTGTATTACAGTAGAGTTTCATAGGCAACTTCATATAAAAAGTAAATGCCTTGATAATAATAATTTAAAAAAAAGTATTCTGGTCTCTACGATGGTTTACAATTTAAAAATGTATTAAAGAGAAAAGTTTAACTTAAATTGCACAGAGACTGAAAGTTAATTAAATGTGTATTGTATGCTTATATTTTATATAGATCATAGAGTATTAGTTCTAGAGCAATGTTTGCCAAATGAAGTCTTTCAGAGTACCTCAGAAGGCAAAACAAGCGCATAACCACCCCGGAAGAGCTGGGTGTTGCTTGTAATTACATGTGTGATTTTGATGTTCATGGCTATGTGAAGATAAGAGACCATTGCTCTAGAATGACGAAAATTAGCACCAGCACTTGTGTTCCAAACTGAGCCCTGCTGACTGTGTCAGTATTTTTTATTGATGTATACTTCAGGTCGAAGTCTAATTTTAATAAAGCCATTATTTCTAGGAACAATTTTTGAAAATGATTGTCTTTGTGTAAAAGGACTGATGTGGCAAGCAGCGTCACTTCATTCGGTCGCTCGAGGCACTTAGTCCATCCCATGCGATAGTTGTCGAGCGAACGCTGTTTGCTGCATTGCACTGCTTTTGCTACACTTTAAACGGATAGCATTAATCATCTGATCCTCCACGTTAGGAGGTTTCCTAACTCTAAAAGAAGTGTCATAATGCTGTTGAGTATGTGCAACACACACTTGAGACTTTTTAAGTGTATAACTTTATTTTACTGAAGACACAGATGAAATTTTTCATGGCGAAAACAGAGCAGATAGGTGAACTCCTTCCTGGAGAGCAGGGTGCCAACGTTAGAAATGTATGCTCTCTTTGGATAGGGAGACAATACTCGATGCCTGTCGTGGA
This sequence comes from Numida meleagris, assembly GCF_002078875.1. NCBI lineage: Eukaryota > Metazoa > Chordata > Aves > Galliformes > Numididae > Numida > Numida meleagris. The sequence continues at coordinate 17,453,234 of NC_034416.1, forward strand.
CTTTGAATGTGAGTACTCCAGGTAATTCTTTAGAGGAACCTACCCCATCCCCAGAAATTACACTGAGCTTCATGGGCAGCCTCCAGGTGGTGGAGCAGCGCGGTGTGAAGGTGTGGTTCCACCAGTCTGCCTGTCTCCGTTCTCCCTGGCGGAACAGCACTGCAGTACTGGAGGTGGGGGGGGTCCTCTCTGCAAAGAAACTGCTCACTGTTTTATTTCACGTGGAGTTTATTGACTGAGTTATAAAACCAGAGTGTTTTTGATCCTGAGTCTGTCAAAACACGTTAATTTTGCTGTGTGAAACCAAGAAACGGTGTCTTCACTCCTGCAAAGTACTTCATAGGAATCCCCTTTCTTGCTGCTGTATATTGCCACTGCTGACAGGAATATATTGCCAGGTTACGTCCTGTAACTGTATAATTCATATTCAGCCAAAGACCTGTACTCTAAAACCTTACATTTCCATATGTCTTATGTTTCCAGCATTAATTTCAGAATAGACCAGATGAAGATAAACAGAGTGTATAGCTAATGGTACTTTCAAGTGTGTAAACCTAAGTCATGTATCTTAGAGGACAGTTCTATGTGTTATAGCAATAGTGTAACACTGAATACTGCAGAATATAAATAAAATAATATCCATCAATATCTTGGGTTCTTCTTTCGGTTTTGTAACTTTGCTTCTGGAAGCGGTGGCTGTACTCCAGGAATCCAGAGTCATGGTTACTTTTCCAAAGAATCGTTACAGGAGAACTAGGTGAAGCTTCCACCAGAACATCTGTGCAGTGTAGTGACGCTACAGCAGAACAAAACGAGCACCTTACTAACATAGCAGCTGATGCTATTCATCGTTAGACAATTCAGGGGAAGAATCTGTATCCAAAATGGAGAGAATGAGAATCATTCAGCCATCTCAGTGAGAATCTCGAAAGTGAGCTGGGCTGGGAAGCGCGGGCCGCCATGGTCTCTTGGTTTGAAGAGTGTTTCCCTCCGCTTTCCAGCGGGCGCTTTGCCTGGCAGGTGGCATTGTGAGGAGAGCGCTTGCATCACACAATGAAAGATGATCCAGCCCTTCAGGAGTGACATTCAGCTTGAAATGTGAGACTTCCCGGAGCAGCGGGCTCAAGCAATCTCTTAGCAAACCGCATCGCGGCCTGAATTCGGCCAGAAATGGGGGATCTGGGAGGAGATGGTGCTTGCTGAGAGAAGAGCAGCGAGTCAGAGCCGAGGGTTGCTCGGAGGTTCCTGTGTTCTGCATCACAGTAGGCAGGTGTGCCTTCCGCTGCTCCCCAGCCCCCACTCGAGATAAGTGCGTTGACGCATTGAGCTGTGGGTGGTGTCGGGTTCCTGTTGGCACTGGCATCTCAAGCTAACCCGCAGGCTGCGGGCTAGCAATGGCCACCGCCGGCTGAAAATATCCATAGGTGTCTGCGTTCTGCGCTTACACGAATGAGCCATGAAGCGAGGGAATAAATTGGGTGCCATCTGCTTCCTGGTGATCGTCGGTGTTCTGTTCAGGACCACAGAGACCACCGCGGAGCGCGCCTCCGTCACTTTGTTCTACTTCAACAGCACCAGCAACAGGTCCGTGTCCGAGCAGTGTGAATGCGGCCTGTACGGCTTAAACTCTCCTCTGCTGAGTGCTCAGGGCTTCGTGGCCATCCCCAAAGCCGCCAATCTTCAAGCCTGCGACTGGAACACCCAGTTCACCATCATGGAACCGCCGTGGATCGCGCTGATTGAAAGAGGCAATTGCACCTTTGCTGAAAAGATCAAAGTGGCGGCCAGGAGGGGTGCAACAGCGGCCGTGATCTACAACGCGCCGGCCAAGCGCAATTACACCATCCCCATGTCCCACATCGGTGAGTGCTGCGGTGCGAAGCGCTGGGGCCCGGGACTGCCGTTACCTTTGAGCCAGGACAGCACAGCCGGGCTGTAAGGAGGCCTTTGTGCTCGTGCCTGAGGGTTGCTTTAAACGAGATACTTGATGGGTAAAAAAAAGCGTTAACGAAATTTGAGTCTTGACTAAGGTATTAAGAAATACCCTGCCGTTGTGTTCAGTGCAGCCCGATGGGTGAGTGTCTGAAGTTAGAACCACTTGTTGCTTTTATAGCAAGTCAATTGTATTGCACAGTGCTGTAGAGGAACACACAGGGTCTGCTTTGGAGGTGGTAGCATATGTTTCCAAGGCTCGGAGGATACACGTGAGCCCGCAAGTGCCTGCAGCACAGGTATGTGCTTTGCAGATTGCAAGCTGGATCTTGCATTTGGGGTTCCTTTCCAAATTTTTTACATCCTTTCTGAACAGCTGCTGATCTCAGCCCCTCCTGTGATCCTTGACCGAAGATCAGACAAAAAGATTCTAATCACCCCCTCTGGCTCCAATAGCTGTGAATCTATGGTGGCAGAAGAGCAGAGAAGCCGGCTGTGGTCCGGTATTGCTTGGCTTTTATTTCTGTGCGTGTTTTACTCCAGGTCAGCCTGGCAAAAACATTTATTAAACATTCATTAAAATGTTTCAGTGCACAGCACACCTGGACACGGCTACTTCTCTGAAACACGCTCTGGTGGCGCTGCACCAGGAATCCTTCGGCTGAAGCCTTCCTTGTGTGATGTTAGGAGCAAAATTAGGAAGTTTTAATGCCGCTGAGGGCCAGCATGCTGCTGACCACCTCCCCAGTGCTGCTCTGGGTTGCTGCTTCAGCAGGATTCCAGGTACAGACCCAAAGCTGTGCAGTTTGCAGGAGTAGTGCAGGCGGGTTATGAGCCCAGCCGTGTCCAGCGCTGCAGTCTCAGCTCCAGGAAAGCACATCCTAAGCGAGGTATTGCACAACACGTGCACTGAGTGGCGTGCAAAGCGCAGCGCTTTGCTGTAAACCACAGCCCGCTGCAGCTGCTCTGGTAGTGCAGTAGAGGCAGCGTTTGCAAATGCTGAAGCGTGTTACTGGAAGGACGTGGCCAATGACCCAGAGCTCTGCTTTAGCTGCAGAAAGCTATGTAGGCTTCAGTGGCCAGCATGAAAAGATTCGCATTACCTCGATTGCTTGGTTTATTTGTGGAGCTTGTCAGCTCACACAAGCTGACAAGGCCAGGGAAAATATGCCCTTTTTGGGAGGTGGCAGTAGGGTCTGCTTCATGGCACAGAAAGTTAACACATCAGCACAGTGCTCACACGTGCTAAATACAGTGAGGGTAAGGGATCTCAGTGAGAGGAGTTCTTGATTTCGTCCGGTCGGCGGAGGAGAAGCATCATGCCCCGTGTTTGTTTCCTTCACTGCAGAGCGGAGCCGTGCTGCTTGTGTGGTGCAGAAATGCCTGGGGAAGGGCTAACCCCTGCAGTGCAGCACCTGGAACGAGAGTGTGCTGGGAAATGTTTTCTCTTTTTGTAGTAGAATAGTTCACAGTGGTGGGAAAGGAAATCATAGAATCATAGGATGACCAAGATAGGAAAAGGCTTCCAAGATCATCCAGTCCAACCGTCCACCCACCACCCATATTTCCCGCTAACCCGTGTCCCTCAGTACCACAGCTGCACGGTTCTCGAACGCAGTACGCAGGTGGAATCAGCCAGTGGTGGCATCACATGGAGCCAGCTCTGCGGGGACGTGGGGATGAGCCCTCTCTGCCGCTTGGCCTGGGAGAGGAGCTGCCGCGCTGGCAGTGAGTTTGCCCTGCTGCCGCCCGCGGTCTGTGCGCTCCCGATGCAGTGGCAGCAGCAGTGTTAGCAGCAGGCACTCACGTGGGCTGAGCACCGGCCGTGTCCGTAACTGAACACAGGCAGCTGATAGAGTAGGCACTCTGTCCCCCGGGTTACGTATCAGGCCTTTGCTCCTTGGCCTTGCCTTGCCTCCCTCCGTCCTGCTGACTCCAGCACAGAATCAGTAGGGCTTGCTAGCCAGCCTTGTTTTCTGTTACAACAGAAGCGCATTTCACATCATAAAACACCTGCTGAGTCGTACAGCAGTGGAGCGGTTTGTTCTGGTCAGAATGCAGTGTCTGGGAGGTGCGGGTGGTTCACAGGTGCTGGGAAGGGACAAACTGAGAACAGCTCCATTCTTGGTTCCTTCCTCATCCTCCCCGGCAGCTCCTCCTGTCTGTTACCAGGCTGACATTTCCATTTACCCTTGCACACGCAGACGTGCAGCTATTACTGCATCAGCTTATCTTCACGATGAAAAATGTCAGAGATCAAGATGTTGGTAACATCTTTCCCACTCCCTCTCTGATGATACGAGTAACAGATGGGAGAACGCTCTCATGTTATCCAGATTTGCCTGCTGGTATTTATGCCTTATTGGCATGACGCTGGATTGAGGCAGTGCTACAGAGACAAAGCTTTTGCTGGGAAAGAAAAACGGCTCTTTTTAGTACCTGCAGCACCCGTATAATTTTCTATGGAAAGGCGATGGAATACGCACCGGTAACGCGCTTCCACCGCAGGTCGGCCCGCACAGCTCCCACCCGCAGCATTCCGTGCTCCCTTTTGAATCGCGAGCGTTGGAGCAGAGCTGAGCTCTGCCACCCGACGGCCGGGTTGGCTGCTCCGTGCCTGCGAGCAGTGCCAATGCGGGCCGGCAGAGGGCTGCATGGCCTCAGGACTGTCCTTATTTCCCCCCTTCATTTACAAGAGGCCACAAGGAGGTAGTAAACAGGAGTATGGACAAAAGGACTTAAAACATCCGCAACTGCTGACATTCGGATGCTGCTCCCATATAGCAGCTAAGCTTGGATATCAAGCGTGTTCTGAAGGGTTTTCTGTACGGGCTCTACTAAGACCTGGTGAAACGGGAAGCTGTCCCCTGGAGGTTAACGAACACCTCCATCCCCCTGGCAGAACTGCCATGCAACAGCACCAAGTAGGCACCTCCGTTTGTTCGTAATTACCGGGTGTAATTGGTGGTCCTGACGATAACTGGGAGTAGTTGTGGACCTGTGCTTCCTTCCACCTCGTTTTGGGATATTCTGCAGACTCAAAGTCTGGCTTCTCTTAAACCAGAAGGACTTTGAGGGAGGATCTTACTCCCCGTTGATGCAATGCCTGTCATAAACCTTTAGCTTTTCTTTTGAAAGCCGCTATCAAATCTTGCCCAGATCCCCCACCTTAACTGTCTGGAACGTCTTTGCTTACCTGAACTTCGGGGTGATCTCTGTTTTACAACACATTTTCAGTGGTTCTCAGTTTACTATGGATAATGCCAGGTGCTGTGCCCTGAACTGCCAAGGATGTCCACATGGAGCAGATGCCATGAACTTCCTTTTCCCCACGTCCTTCTGAAGTGAACGGCTCTGCTAACAGCAGTCCAAACGCCTCCGTGCAGCCAGGGATCTCATAACGTAGACTCAGTTCCCCCGCTTATTGGTGGAAAAATTGTCCCCATGACTCCCTGCAGCGAGGGCAGTGGCAGCGGAAGCGCCCATTCCGTCACCAGCCGGAGCAGGCGATGCAAGGAGACGCTTATCAGGGCAGCCACTCTTATCAGCTGAAAAATTGAACGGTGGAAACCTGGCAGTCACCGTCCCCTGGGGGCACTGCAGGGAGTGCTGGAGAGAGTCAGCTCCTTGTACCTCATCCCCAGGGTGGAGGCGCAGCGGAAACACCTTGGATCAATACAAGCCAACGTGGCTGCAAAGAGCCTGAGCGAGGAGCTGGGGCATCGCTGGCTAAGGGGAAACGGCTCAAGACAGATTTAGTTTAAGTTCTGCCCACTTCTAAGTTTCCCGTGGTTTGGGGCTTTGCACAGGCTCAGGCCAAGACCCATTGCCTGGAACCCAGTTGGACTTGAGCATTTCATGCATCTCCTCTCACCACGCTGTGGGATGATGAAGCGCAGAGACAGAGACCTTTTTCCCCAGGTGCTGAGCGTGGTGCTGACTCACCCCAAGGGAGAGCTGGGCTTTGTTCCTTTTATTAGCTGAAATGACTCAGATCTCTTTTCCTGCTTCCTTGAAGACCCTTGGGCTCTGGGCCATGCTGGCGTGCAGTTCTCCTCTTTCAGCCTGTGGCACTGCAGGAAAGCAGGGCCAATTGCATTCACCTGGGTAGGAGCAGGCAAGTGCTTTTTGTCCTAGCACCTGTTCACTGAGTCCTTGTTCCCCCTCTGACTCCACATGGGTGACTCTTCTCCCCCCTCCCCATCCCTATCATTTCATCTCTGTTCCCAGAACAAGCTGAGGAGCCCTTTTTGCTTCCTTGTTCCTTGAAACAATAAGCCTCACGTTCTTACTGGGCAGAGGCAATAAGGAGCCAGCCATCCAAAGGCAGAGTACCTCAGGTTTCAGCCTCTCCCCGCAGGCCTGGCTGGGCCTTCTGTTGTTCCGCCAGCTGCAGGTGTTAGCAACCTGCTGGGAAACTTCCCCTTGGATTCACCAGGTGCTCCCTTCCATTTGGCTGAGGTTGGCTGTCAGCATAGACAAGCAGGGAGGAGGTGGGGGCAGAGGAGGGTTGAGGGCAGAAAGGGACACGGGAAGCCTGTCCGTGTCTCTCAGGATGGCATCGCTTCCTTCTGTCACAGCTGCACTGCTCAGCTCAGTGTCGTCCGCAAACTTGCTGAGGTTGCACTTGATCCCATCACATATGTCACTGATAAAGGCATTAAAGAGCACCGGTCCCAAGAAGGACCCCTGAGGGACGCTGCTCATCACTGGCCTCCAGCTGGGCATAGAGCCATTGACCACAACCCTCTGTCTGTGACCTTTCAACCAATTCCTTATCCCTTGAGTAGTCTCTCTCCAATTTAGTGATAAGAATGTGGTTCAGGTTCCGTGCCAAAGGCCTTGCACAAGTTCAGGTAGATGACATCAGCTGCCCTTCCTTCGTCCATCAATGCCATCACTCCATCACAGAAGGCCACCAGATGGGTCAGGCCCACTCTGCCCTTGGTGAAGCCGTGCTGGCTGTCTCGGATCACCCGCTCATCCCTCAAATGCCTTAACATCTCTTCCAGGAGGATCTGCTCCACGATCTTCCCAGGCACACAGGTGAGGTTCACCTGTATTTCCCCAGGTCTTCCTTTCTCCCTTTCCTAAAAATGGGAGTGATGTTCCCCAGGGACCTCGCCTGACAGCCACAACTTTTCACACATGAGGGAGAGCTGCTCAGCACCCACACCAGCAGGCTCCCTCAGGGCCCTGGGACGCAGGGGAGTGATAAGGCGCACCAACTTTTTGCAGGTTTTTATTACTATCTCATTTTAAATTTAAGGTGAAATAGGTGTTTTTGGTGATTCAGACTGCAGGGCCCGTTGCTTTACTTGTAGCAGCCTCTGTTTTTAGTGAAAATCTGCTGCTGCTTTTGATGCAGCTGTCCAGCCAGGTAGGTAGAGCCACGAAAGCAGCAATGCATAGGAAAATCCTGAAATACAGACTTTATTTGTACATATTGGTAACATAAATGAATCTGAAGTACATTTTGTTGTATATTTATGAATATGACCCATATCAGGTTTTCATAGAATCATTGAGGTTGGAAAAGACCTCCAAGATCATCCGCTCTGAACATCCAGCTACCACTAATATTTCCCCATGGAACCATGTCCCTCAGTACAACATTTTTTGCCTCCACCCCAGGATGTTCCCCCCAGCCACCCCTGGGCTGGTTCAGCCTCCTGTGCTACCGATGGCTGTGAGGCCAGCAGTCCACAGCTGCACAAACCGATCCAGGAAGAGCAAATGGTTCACACCGCGCTCATCTCTTCCTCAAAGGGTTGAGTATCAGCACGTTCTGCTCTTGAGGATGTGCTGAGCCTTCCAGTCAGCTGCTGCTTCTCTTTTGGCAAACTGCACTATGGGCATGGTATGGAAATCCTGGTCAGCAGTCTGGATGGAGGTTGGCCCGTGTGCCTCAGGGGAAGGGAACCACTGGTTCAGTTCTCTGCATGGAAGCAGTTCTGTTGCTGCACGAAGACCACCACTGAAACAACAGGCCTCAGTATCATCATGCTTAGCCAAAATGAACTCAAAGCACATGCTGTCTTGTGAGTTCTGCATTTCTTGAATGGTTTTGCTGTTGTTGTTGTTACAGTTCTTCAGAGGAGTGCTAGAAGAGTTGCTTGCTCAAGGCTCCTTGTAGTCACCTGTGGGGAATGTGTTTGTCTTCACTTTAATATTCTTGCATTTCCCAGGCCTTGCTTGCTTCTGGTTATCAGCCAACTTCCTTTGATATGAAAGGTGAAAAACGTAATTTCATGGAATCACAAGTTTCTTGGATGGGAGGAAGTGTGTACAAGAATTTTGTTTGTTGTGTGAGAATCCATTCCCTGTGTACCCTCAGCCCCTGTGCACAGTGTTCTTCCCTTATTCCCTGGGCTAGTTGAGGGCACACATAGCACTGTCACTGCAATTGGTTCCACTGTGCAAGCACTAATGAAAAACAGCAGTTGCTTCTCTGATGAAACTTGGCTGGAGCTGGCAATTTCCATGTGCCTTCTGCATCTTGCTACAAGAAGGTTCCAGCCTTTGTGCCCCATCCAGCCTGAGCCTGCCCTCTGGAAAGGGCCAAAAGGCCGCACACTCCTTTGCTGTTCCTCTATTTTGTTTTAAGCTGGGATGCTTTACCCACATGGTCACCTGTCCTGGGGCCACTCACCAGCTCAAGCCACTCTATTGCTAGCTGTGAGCTGAGATACGACGTCTGCTGCCTTTAGCTTGTGATTCAGCATGACGTTTGTTCAAGCACCTTTGTCCCACGTCGTTGAGTCCTGGGTTATATTTTAGGGCTTTTCTTTTTCCATTTTTGGTTTCCCTTTGGTTATTCAGTGAAGGGGCAGCAATGCTTTCAGATCCATACAGAGCATGTGGTACCGGCTGCTGTAACACTTTGCCCCAGAGGAGATTTCTCGTGTCCTTGTGAGCTTTCTTCCAAAGACTGGAATTCAGAGCCAGGTGTTTGAATGAGAAGCAAACGCGGTTGTGAAGGACGTGAACATACAGGTCATTCATAAGCAAGCTGCCCTGAGTGATCCGCCTTGACATTAAAAGCTGTATTTTGCATAAGCTTTTTTTTTTTTTTTTTAACCTTGGAAAAAAAGATGCTTAAATATTTACTCAAATAAGATAAAGCCCCAGGTGATAAAAGAGCCTATACCTATAGAAGTCAGTGACAGCATTGCCAAGATTTCTCTCTATCTGAAAGTCCCACCCCACTTCTTGAGCTTCTCAGAGCCTCCTCAAGCAGCTGTGGGGAAAAAGATGATTAGGAAAATTTTGCAGCCTAAGTTTTTAAATAATGAAAATCTTTTAAGGTAGCCAATGAGCAGGGCAGTCATCAGCAGCCAAGGGCTGGAGCAGAAGCCGTGTCCCAGCAGTGCCACTGCGATGCCCCACGGCTGCTCCCTGTGCCCTGCCTGCTGCATGCGTGCCCGCATGCACAAAGCTGCAGCCCCACGCCTGCCCTGCTGCCCCGTTGCCGTAGCCCTGCTGCAGACTGCACCGGGTGGAGGTTCAGGGCTGTGGCTGAGCCAAGGCCTCGCGCTCGGAACCCCCCAGGCTATAGGAAGCTTTGAATCCCGGCGAGATTCTGGTTGTCTTTGGTCCGATTGTGTCTTGGTGACAATGCCGGAGCTGAGCATCCCCAAAGCTCTGAGCGGTTTGGCTCCTGTCCATCTTACAGACTGTGATTAAGTTGTTCCCTGCGCCTATATGGAGCAGGTTTCAAAACAAAAACGTCTCTGATTACCTACAGACAGATGTCATACTGCAGCTAGAGGTGTTAGCGCCGCCGTAAGTTTTCTGCTTACACATGGACTGAGAAAAGGAGAGGCATGTTTAGGCTGGGACAAAAGGCTTCACTCAGTGAGTTCTGTGTATTTATTTAGCAATATTGATCTTTAGCAAATTGCTTCATCTGCCCTCCATTACTTGCTCTGCACATTGCTATTTCAGCAGCAAAACCAACTCTGTGCTCCTGAGCCTCACCAGGCACCGCGCAGGCAGCAGTGTGCTCAGCGGGGTGGGTGCAGGGGGGGCTGCAACTGAGCCCCTTGCCCCTCAGCTGTCACTCACTGGGCTGACCCCTGTCGTGTCCCCAGGGCTGGCTGGCAGCCTGCCATCGGCTGTGCTGCGTTTAGCACAGCTGTAAGCGAAGGGCAGTGTGCACCACTGAGCTGTGCCGCACTGTCGGGTTACTGGCTGCGTGGATTCAGGGTCAGGCAGAAGCCCGTGTGAAAGAGCGAGCATGCCGACTGCTATCAGAAAGGGCCCGACTCTTTGTTTACACCAATTTTGTTTGTGGTTGCACAGCCTGCAGCTGGTCCTGTGCCACTGTGCGATGGAACGATCCCTTCTGCACGCCTGGCTCCCAGCCCCGCAGCGACACGCGGCCGTCTGGGGGTGCCGGGGCGGCTGCTGCAAGAGCAGACACTGCAGGGGGGATCTGCACCACAACAGCGGTCCTGTGAGAACGGGAGCTCGAGCTGTTCGTGTTTGTCCTCTCATCTCAGTTTCTGAACAGCTGGGGCTGTGCAGCATGGAGAAGGGAAGGCTGCGGGGAGAGCTGAGAGCGGCCTGTCAGTATCTAGAGGGGCTGTGAGAAGGAAGGGGACAGATTATTGAGCAGGGTCTGCTCAAGGGGAAATGGTTTCAAACTAAAACAGGGGAGATTTAGATCGGATGTACGGAAGAACTATCTTACAATAAGAGTGGTGAGGCACTGGCACAGGTTGCCCAGAGAGGCGGTTGGTGCCCCATTGCTGCAGACACCCAAGGTCAGGCTGGACCGGGCTCTGAGCACCTGGTGGAGCTGTGGGTGTCCCTGCTCAGTGCAGGGGAGTTGCCCCAGGTGGCCTTTAAGGGTCCCTTCCAACTCAAACCGTTCTGTGCTTCCCGGATCCTTGCCCTCTGCTCACACCCGCAGGATGCTGCAGGCACTCTAGCTGCACTGCCTGCTGCAGGACAGCAGCACAACGCGGGCACCCACGAGCACGGGGATTCTGAGAGCCAGCCGGCTGCCCGCGAGGTCACTGCAGGGCCCTGCTGAAACGTGCATTTCCACCGCAGCTTGCACAGAGCCAGCAGTAATTAATTACGCAAACACGACTACTACAGAAATAGAATAAGGAGCATTCGGCAGAAGCGGCAGGTTTATATTGCACGCTCGGTGAGGGAACACAACGGCCGCTGAGTTGACACGGCTACCGCAGCGCTCCACAAACCAAGCTGAGGCGGGACTCGCACCGCCCGTCGCTGAGCGCTCCGCAAACACCAGCTCGGGGTTGGGATGCGCCGCGGCGGGGGCGGCCCCGCTCCTCCCACGTGGGCGGCGGCGGAGCCGAGGCGATTTAGGCGGCGGCGGCGGCGTTGGGGCGGTGCGGTGCGGTGCGGGATGGCGTCGGGGGCCGCGGGGCTGCTGGCGGCCGTGGCCGCGCTGCTGTGCGCCGTGCCGGAGCCCGGCGTGGGGGCGGCGGCGGCGGTGTGGACGGCGTGGCTGAACGTGTCGTGGGAGGACGGCGCGGGCGGCAACCGGAGCGGCTGGGAGGCGGGCGAGAGCGGCCTGTACGGGCAGGACTCGCCGCTGCAGGCGGCCGCGGGGCTGCTGGTGCTGCCCGACGGCCGCGACGCCTTCAACGCCTGCAGCGCGCTCACCAACTTCAGCGCGGCCCCCGCCGGCGGCGGCCCGGGCTGGGTCGCGCTCATCCAGCGCGGCGGCGGCTGCAGCTTCGCCGACAAGATCCGCCTGGCCGCCGAGCGCGGCGCCGCCGCCGCCGTCATCTACAACTACCGCGGCACCGGCAACGACGTGCTGCCCATGTCCCACGCCGGTGAGCAGCGGGAGGGCGGGGGGGAGTGGGGGCTTAGCCGGGCTCCGGGGCCGAGCTCTGCCTCGCTCCGCCCGTCACCGCGGCGAGGGGGTCTGCCGGGAGCGCTCGGTCCCGTTCAGGCGCTGCCGCTGCTGAACGAACGGAGAACGAGGGCCGAGCGGCAGCCCGAGCTCCGTGGGTGTGCGCGGGGAGGGGCAGCGCCTCCGGCCGCCGTGTGGTACCGGGGGCTGCGGCGCGCCGAGCCGGCTCTGCCCGCGGGATGGGCCGGGGCCCTCACGGAGACGCGGCTCCCGTGTTTCTTCCCGTGCGCGCGTGCTAACCGCCTCCGAAGCGGGTAGGGTACGAGGCAGGTTTGATTTTCCATAAATAACTTTCACCAGCAAAACAGCGGGATGAGCGAAAGCCCCACTGAAGGTCGTTTCCATTTTGTAGAGCCCGATGGCAGAGCCTCTCATCTGCTCCAGAAAG